>NW_022436985.1:1008235-1060155 GCF_009761245.1 Sapajus apella
ACACACACACACACACACACACACACACACACACACACACACACACACCCGTTTATTTTAGCCAAAGGACAGGAAAATGATCAAACTGTAAGTAAGAAAACTTGAATGCTAACTCTCCTATCTGAGCCAAACATTGTGGAAAAAAACCATATTCCAAACCCACTCCTGTCAGCAAAAGCTGAATGGGGAGTCTAGACTTGCACCACTCCAGTCTATCATGAGCAATTCCTTCCACTCTGCCTCCAGTCAGAATTGTAGCAGAGAAGACTGAATGGAAAACTGGAACTTCCTTCCTTGACTGGTGGTAAAAAGGCTGTGGTACTCATGGTGTGAACATAGGCCACACAGAAATCTTAGATCATCATGCTCCTGACAAGTGCTAACTCCCTTTTTCTGCTAGTATTGTGTCAGAGGAGACTTACTAAAACAGAAGATTTAAGTAAAATCCAGAGTCTAATAATGTAATACCCCAAATGTCCAGCATACAATCAAGACTTACTTGTCATGCTAAGAGCCAAGAAAATATCAACTGGAATGAAAAAAGATACCAGCAGTAAGATGACACAGATGCTAGGATAATCTAACAAAGGTTTTCAAGCAGCCTCATAAAAGGTTTCAAAGTGCAATTATGAACTTGATTTAAACACATTGAAGAAGAGAAAATCTCAGCAAATAAATAATATAAAGATAAATGAATGAAAATTCAGATAAAATTTAAAATAATGAAAAAAAAAAGCTTTTAATGAGTGAGCTTAAAAACACAATGTAAAAAATTAAGGAAAGAATCAGTGGAATTCATAAACATGAAGCTGTAGCAATAGATATTACCAAATATGAACAAGGAAAAGAAATAGATGGAAAAACAAAATTAAAAAAAGCCTCAGGAACCTGTAGAACTATAAGAAAATATCTGACGTTTGTGCCACTGGATTTCCAGAAGGAGAGCATAAAAAGAATGTGGATAAAAAATTATTCAGAGAAATAATAATTGGAACTTCCCCACATTTGGCAAAAGACATTAACCTACAGATTCAAGAGGAACTCTAAATAGCTAAAACAAAGAAAGCCAAGTCAAAGTACATCATAAGTAAATTTCTGAAAAATAAAGACAAAAAGGCTGGGTGCAATGGCTCATGCCTGTAATCCCAGCACTTTGGGAGGCTGAGGCAGGTGGATCATTTGAGGTCAGGAGATCGAGATCAGCCGGGCCAACATGATGAAACTCCATCTCTGCTAAAAATATAAAAAATTAGCTAGGCATGGTGGCACTCACATGTAATCCCAGCTACTCAAGAGGCTGAGGTACAAGAATCACTTGAACCTGGGAGGCAGAGGTTTGAGTGAGCCCAAATCATGCCACTGCACTCCAGCCTGGGCAATAGAGTGAGACTCAGTCTCAAAAGAAAAAAATACAAAAAATAAAACATGAAGTATGTCAAAGACAAATAACACCATATATAAAGGAGTAAAACTATTTGAATGACCAAGACTTCTATATCCAGTAAAATATCCTTTAAGAATGAAAGAGAAAGTAAGATATTCTCAAGTGAAGGAAAATTATGAGAATTTGGCATCAGTATATTTTCTCTTAAACATGGCTACACTAGATAGAAGGAATGAGATCTAGCATTTGATAACATAACAGGATAACTACAGTCAATAATAATTTATTGTACATTTAAAAATAACTAGAAGAGTATAATTGGAATGTTTGTAACATAAAGAAATGATAAATGCTTGAGGTGATAGATACTTCATTTATCCTGGTGTGATTATGACTCATTGTATGCCTTTATCAAAATATCTAATGTGTATCATACATATATATATCTATGATGTATTCATAATTTTTGTTAATTTAATGGCTAAAAAATTTTTGAAACAAAATGAACATGATAAAAAAATAATCTTGGAAGATAAAAAGAAAAGAAGACACCTGAAAAACATAGACAAATACTATACACTTTCCTTCTTATGAGTTTCTAGACTACATTTGATGGTTGAAGCAAAATTATAAAATTTCTTTGATGTCATTCTCAATATATGCAGAGGACATATTTTAAAACAATTCTGTCATAAACTGAAAAGGATAAAGGGGCTTACAGGAAGATAAGGTGTTTCATGACAAGAAAACAGTTAATTTTGTAATTAAACAGTTAAAATGTGATTAAATAGATGAAATTATGCATATACGTTGTACCAATGTTAATTTCCTTAGTTAGAAAAATTGATACAGAATAGATGTATGCATTTCTGGACATATATAATTATAATAGGTTCATGAATTTGTTGAGATCAAATCAGTGTAATTGGGATATCCATCCCTTAAACATTTGTGTTTATGCTAGAAACATTAGAAATAGTTCTTCTAACTATTTTGAATATACGGTAGATTGTAGTAAACTATAATCACCCTACTGATCTATCAAACACTGGGTCTAATTTCTGCAATCAACCTGTATATGTATATGTATTAATCAACATCTTGGTATTATGTCACAATTATGCAAAATGTAACCATTTGGAGAATTGGTGAAATGGATTGCAGATCACCTTGTACTATTTTTGCAAGTTTCTACAAGCCTTTAGTTATTGCCAAAAAGTCTTAAAAACACAAATGTGGTATATAAACTTGTTATATAGTTTTTTCTCTGGAAAGTAAATATATCCCATATGCTATACACAAAGACCTGTTCAGGCATACACACTTCAATTCACATGCAGATTTCATGCCGATCCATCCCAGCAAGTAGAAATTTGGAGACCTTTTACAGGATATTTTTAGCTTCTATTCAACATGATCTTTATAAATATAAGATGCCAGCATGAAATGCAGTCATCAAGTAAAATTTTAAAATGAGGGTGATAATTTCCAAACCAGTATTTAATCATCCGAGCTACTTCTTTGTTGCTTCAAATGAAGTAACACACAACACACTCAGTTAACTTTACTGTTTTATATGCAATAACAATCTACTAGATATTTTTAAGTGATATGAAATTATAAGGATTATTATAATAATAATTGTTGAATGCTTATTATGCACCTTATGTCTTAGTATATGCATAAGAATATACTATTATCATATTATTTGTCTTATCAAAAACAAATATGAAGCTCAAAATATTTAAATAATATACCCAGGATTATCCATTTAGTTAGTGGCCAAAGGTAATATTAAATCTAAGTTTCTATCAGGAAGCTTATAATCAGAAAAAGAAAATTCAAGAGTATTTCAAATTTAACACAAGGGATTGGCATGTTGCATGGAATTTTGAAAATGGAGAAAGCAAAAGTGGTGTGTTAACTCAGATATTAGAAACTCTCAGAAGCAGTTCCTACCTGAAGTGCTGGGAGAACACAAGTGAAGAAGTGTTAAGGTGAAGAATCTCAGAGCACAGACAAAGGCCCAAACTTTGTTAACCAATGCTCTAGAAGCAATGTCAGAATAAAGAGAACTAGAGTGAGAATGAGAGAGTAAGAGAGAGAGAGAGATTAATATACCTGTTCCTCCCCTGATTTCTCTCTCATCTCCCAGTAGTGCCTCTTAATGATCATGCTCAGAGTTGGCCATCTAAGAAAATACTCTGGGAAACAGAGTTTGCAGATCAACCCCCGCCTCCACCTAGTGCAGACAGGGGTGGTTAAGACACCACAAATGAAAAGCTGGGATAGACTTGAGTTTTTTAAAGCCATAATATTTATACTGTAACACACCGCCTTCAAACTGCCTTCAGAGTAGGCACTGTGCACTGATACTCAAAACCTTAAAATCTGAAAAGTTAAATTTTATTTTTCAACTTTATAAGAGTTTTAAAACAATGTAACATATACTTTACTTTGTTCTTCCTTTTCCACCAGCCTTCCAGAAATATGCAATTTTACTTTATACTTAAGAAGTTGTATAAAAATCTTTAAAATTAAGAAATAATTCTGGTCGGGCATGGTGGCTCATGCTTGTAATCCCAACACTTTGGGAGGCTGAGGCAGGTGGAGCATTTGAGGTCAGGAATTTGAGACCAGCCGGGCCCACGTGGTGAAACCCCGTCTCCACTAAAAATACAGAAATTAGCAGGGTGGTAGTGACACGTGCCTGTAATCTCAGCTACTTGGGAGGCTGAGGCAGGAGAATCGCTTGAGCCTGGGAGGTAGAGGTTGCATCGACCCAAGATCATGCCACTGCACTCCAGTCTGGGCAACAGTGAGACCTTGTCTCAAAATAATAATAATTCTAATCTTTGACATCATTTAAGCAACAAAATTGCTGAACTGCTTCACTTTCTCTCTGGAGAGCTCCAGTTAGAATTCAAGGTGCTACTTACGCCAAGGTCTCAGGTATATATCCTTAGTGGGCCAGTTAGCATCATTAACCTCCAGGTCCATAGATGGTTTTTCTAAACTTAAATATGTTAACAGATGTGGCTGTTAACCTGGAATACCCAGTGATTGATGGGCTGTCAGTGCTAAACTCACTATTAGTTTAGTTCTTTTTTAAAAATATGACCCAGAGATGTCAATGAATTTGACCCAGTGGACTTTTATCCCTTCCTTATCTCTGTATTATGTTATCTTTTGCACCAACATTAATTGAACACAGTAAACTTTTTTCTTATTTGTTGGACTTCTTATTTAAAAAGTCAATGCTGTCAGAATATGGTTTGGATTGTGCAGGAAGTTCTATAGGAAAATGAGTAACATATTATTAAAAAAGGGCTTGCTCAATTTTGTATCTGGGAAGTGTACTTATTATTTATACATATCATAAAAAGGCAGAAATTAAATGAACTGAAACACAGTTGCATGTTCAGTGGCCAAAAGAAGAAAGAAACAGATGAGAAATCCATGTTAATATCATATACTGGGAAGCTTATCCTTAATATTGTTACATGCCTGATATATAATAAATGAAGATGGAATAAAAGAAAAAGCTTTTCTCTGGCTTATGCATTTAAAACTTCTTGCTTAGATGTCTCTCTATCCTCCAGTTCAGATTTGTGGATATCATTACTTGTGAGAACTTGAGCAACATCTGACTGTCAACTTGGAGTGAGTAGTGTCTAAACAGTCAGTATAAATTAGTGGGACATGAAATCTAAACTGATTTCAAAATAACTTAGTAAATCTTGACCATACTTTTTTAAAAGAAAAAGAATATAATAAGATAAAATAGAAGAATAGAATATGATAGAAGCAGAATAGTTCAGGAGGTGAGTAATGTTTTGTGAAATATTTAGTTCTCTGTGTGTGGGGGGGGGTGAGGAATTGGGAGGTGTATGCATGTTCTGGGTTATGATATAAAATGTGCTTCTCATTATAAGTTGTGGTGAAAAGAAGTTTGAATTTGACAAATGTAGCAAAAGACAGCAAGCCAAAACAATAGTGTATTTCCGTGCTATCTAGGTCAAACTACTCTGGCTAATGTTCTTCTGGTAACCAAAGGGAAAAGGGGAGTGGAGCTTGATGATTTAGAGTACAAATTCTTTATAAAACATCTATTTTGGCTTTGCTAAATTTTTCTATCCTCATTTTACTGTACATGAAAGTAAGATGTGAGCCTGTTTGAAAACCAGCATTTTTCATCACCCTGTAGAATTACGTCCTCTCCCAATCATATAGATGTATCTTTTAGATTTGAGACTTCTTTTACTTAGTGATTAGTTTTTCACACTGTCTTTATATCCTAATTGCACAGTGCATACAACACTGGTTATTTAGCAGGGGGTGGGTATGGGCGGCAGTTGTGATTGTCCCAAAATGTAGAAGACTGCATTAATATTGACATCGTTTGAGAGTTGTCACGTGTTGCCAATTTGATTGTGTTAGGCAGATTCTAAGATGGCCCCAAGTATTTTCCACTTCCCAGTATTCATGGCTTTATGTAAGAGCCTCCCTTTGAGTAACTTACTTCTTACCAATTGAATGCAAGAACAATGAAGGATTGCCACTTCTATGATTAAATTACAAAAGATCGTCACTTCTATCTTGCTAGTAGATTCTGAGTATTGCCTTCTTAGTTTGTACAATATGACGAATAAAACTTTTATGTGGGAGAGGTCCCTATGTAAAGAAATTAGGGGTGCCTCCAGCCAAAAGCCAGTAGGCAACTCAGGCCATCAGTCTCTCCAGTAACAGCTCTATGGGAGCTGAAAGCTTCTAATAATGAGATAAGCTCAGAAGTGGATCCTTCTCTAATAGTCTTCAGATGAGACCCCAGCCCTGGCAGGCAACTTGACAGCAGTCTTTTGAGATACTCCTCAACAGAGGATCTACCTATGCCATACCCAAATTCCTGATTTACAGAAATTATGAGATAATGTTTCCTGTTTTAAGTAGCTAATTTTGGGGGTAATTTGTAACAAAGCTATTGATTGCAAATGTAATGGTGCTTGTTCTCAAACAAGGAACATTTGACAATTCCAAATATTTGATTTTTTTTTGTTATTGTTTTCAAAAAGGTAGAGGCCAAAGATGCTGCTAATCATTCTACAATGCACAGACAGATACAGATAGCAAATGATTTTTTTGACTCAAAATGTCAGTAATGCCAAGGTTAAGAAACCATGGTCTATATACTTAAGTAGATTTCAGTGTCTTTAGACAGGAGATCTTAAGTCTCATATCCTGCATACTATTCCTAACGTGTACTAATAGAAAGAAATTATTTGTAAATACATTTCTTGGAAATTGATTGTATAATCAATGGCATTTCATTCATTTTCAAAGGGTCACAATACTTTTTTCTTCAGAAATCACTCATAGGCGGGTGTTGAACAATGAGAACACATGGACACAGGGAGGGGAGCACTACACACTGGGGTCAGTTGGGGGGAAATAGGGGAGGGACGGTAGGGGGTGGGGAGAGATAGCAAGGGGAGAAATGCCAGATGTAGGTGATGGGGAGGAAGGCAGCAAATCACACTGCCACGTGTGTACCTGCAACAATTTTGCATGTTCTTCACATGTACCCCAAAACCTAAAATGCAATTAAATAAATAAATGGGAAAAAAAAGAAATACCTCAGAAAGAAAAGTATGAAATATATCTACATTAAAATACTTTGTTTATTAATTTTAGAGATAGCTCCATTCTGAAATGTACGGGTAAGCTGGAAGCTGATAATAAAACATCTAAATGAGCAAGAGAAATGTTACATATTCATCTCTCTGTGGTAATACTGGAGCAGCCAAATTTATCTTTCTCTACATTTGGCAAGTTATGTTCACCCTCAGGCTAAGACTCATTATGCCAAGTTATATCTTACACCGAAATGGTTGACATACAACAAAAGGAGCTCCTAAAATCCTGGTGGATGTGTCAGTGACTTTTTACACTCAAACTAAAGTGCTTCATGGATAAATCAGTAGAGCTGACACAGAGAGAAGACATACACTTTTTTTTTTTCACAAATGGAACTGTAAGCAACCAGTGCACATTGTGACCAGCTTACGTTTCATTTATAACCTGTCCTGTCAGAGAAACAGCATCATTTGTATCGCAGACAAATATTTCTGGTACCAAAAAAAAAAAAAAAAAAAAAAAAAAAAAAAAAAAAAAACTGAATGTGATAAAAAAAAACACTGATATGTTTTTGGTTTTTCTCTTTTTCAGAGAAAAAATTTAATAACCATTTTTTGTTTTTTTTTTTTTTTTTTTTTTTAAGAAAACAAGAGTGGTAGCAGATATTCTATGGAAGAAACAGTTCCTCATGCTAATGGCAAGAGTTTTCATACTCATGGTTATCACGAGCACACAGTCTCAGCATAGCCATGCTCTCTTCACCTTCATCAGTAAGCTAGATGAAACCTTCATCTTGACTGAACATTTAGCACTTCACTTTTGCCTGCATAGACCGGGGAATACTGGTTAACGATGGAGCTGCCAAGATCTGTTACCCTTCAAGCACATTTCTGTCCTAAGTTTGTTATCTAGACCAGCTAATATGTCTTTCCTTCAAAACACCAACTTAAATCCACAGAATATAGTTTTCTCCCTTTTTAAAAATTATAAAATGCTGTTTATTGTTATGCATTTTGTATTATATTGCATGTCTATGTTGTTTTTGCTTGCATTTCTGCAGTGAACAATGTCCATTAGAACCTTAAAAAATGTAAGCACTTAACTATTATAAATGTGGGTTACTGTGGCCTGATCATCAAATCTATGTTTCTTGTTTTACTGGTTTGACTTGGCTGCTCCTGAGTGTGTCATTCGCCCTATAGAAAAATCATACCAACTGGACAGATAGAAGCATTTCCATTATAATTAGTTAATTAATTAACTAATAGTGGCTTAAACAAACCCTTTAATACTTAATGTTGACCATTTCCCTGGCACTGTCAAAGTAACACAATAATCTTCCTGATTTCTTTCCTTTGTAATAAAAATAATCTAATTCTTCTTAAAGATACATCTGACTTTGAAAGTCTAAATTGTTGAGTTTCCTGGAATAATGTTTTCTTTTCTAGGACAGGAAAGACAATGTGGTTAGTGTGCAATTGCTATAATAGGGAAAACACAATTAAATTTAATTAAGCAGATTTAATGACCAAATGTTAATACAGTTTCTAGTTTATAATATCCAGCCTTAATGTGTGTTTGTCTGATGAATACATAGTGACTTTCAACATTCATTTGGCTTCACTCTGCTGCCTGTCACAGAAGGAAGTTGAATGGCTCAGAGAGAAGAATAAACAATTCTTGTATAACATGCTTATTTATGGCATATTTGGTTTATAATAAAATAGAAGAGTTAAGCAGAATGGCATCCATCTTAAAAAATAAGACATGAAGGAGCTAAAAATAAAAATGAAAGGAAGATAATATAAATATGCATCAGATAATTATGCTTCCTCATTAGCTCTCATTGCATCTTATAAATGGAACTAAATAGCCCGGCATGTTTAGAAGACTAAATGTATTTCATTACTAAGATTTACTTGCTAATAAAATAAAAATATTCTGCTTTATAGGTAGATACTTGGGTTAATTCCTATTGTCTTAACATCATATCCAAATGACACTAGGTAATTAATGCTTACTGATGGTGACAAAGTTATCTTCTGATAGTAAGTACAAATTCATAAAAGCTTTATAAATTGCAGTGCCAAGTATTTAGTATGAATTTATTTTGTGAATTTGCCTCTTATAATGAGGAGTTTAAATAAAGGTAATTCCACAGTAAGTTTCCTTTTGGCTTCAGGAGAAATACCTAAAGAGAGTGGCAAAAAATAAAATTTATTTTATTTTTTCGTCTTGGAGGACAAAAGTTACTGAAATGCATGGACCTTCACTTAAATGAGTAGCTCCAATTTAAATAAAATCTATTGTAATGTGTCTTTCTTTTTTGGAAATTTAGACACATGGTTGATAGATGACTAGTTAGGGGAGAATCAGAGAGATAATTTTGTACTTGCTTCACATAATATTATATGAGCAAATGTCTATAATGCTTAAAAGGGAGATTTGTATTTTGGGAGAGTTAGATGATGATGAGTTGGGCAAGAAGCCTGGAGGAAAGGAGTTCAGAGGAAGCACTAAAGAGGGAACATGACACAGTCAATGCAGTGCTTTGCAAGCTGTGGTTCTCATGCCACCTGCACTACATTTAACTGAAATGCTTAATAAATATGCAAATTTCTGGGTCCGCTCAATATGCACTGGATGAAATTTTTCAGGGTTGAACAGAGCATCTGAATTTTTAACAAGCATGTTTGGTGATTCGGAGGTACATTAAGGATTAAGACCAATTGATAATGAAGAATATGTTTTTATTTTTTAATAAGCATAAGGAAAACTGTTTTAAGAATAACCAGGGAACTCATTGTTAGCACTTTCTTTGTCTCTTGTTACCTTTTTATTTCAGCACATCCACTTCATGGTCTTCTGCAGCCTAGCTTTGTCTGCTGTATAGTCTGCCAAGAGGAAGGCCGACTAATCATAATGTACATTATTTTTACATCCCTGTTAAAGAAACCAGCAAAGTCTGAGACTACATTTACTTGGCTTCATTTTGTTCCTATGGAAGGGAGTCTCCTTAGCTCAGTTTGAACTAAGTGCCCTCCCCTGGTTCAAGTTATGGCCAGTAGACAGGGCCATGAAATAAGACATTTTTACATGGTCCCACTGCAACTTCCTATGAATTGATTCAAAAAATATGAGCATATACAATTTACAATTTGACAGAGACAATACACTACATTAGACCTACATTAAACAATCAGGAGTGAGGGAAGAACATTCTCAAACAAGAGCAAATCATTGTGGGCTGGGCAAGTAACTTAAAACATGTCAGTTAGAATTAGCGAAATAGTGGTAAGAATCAAAATGTTCAACAGTAAGGCTGAAAGGATGAGATACATCTATGAAATAGAAGAGTGGAAAAAACTGTCCTCAAAGAATACAAAGAATGAAGAAAACTATTTAAAATATATTTTATGCTAAGCGCACACACACATACACACATTATAAAATGTCTGTAATATAACCCTATTTAAAAATAAGCACAAAAAGTAAAAACACATTGGGAGACATAATAAAGTGACGTGGTACATGCCATTCGATTTCAGTTGTTTTTTTCTTTTCTTCAAAAAATTCTATTTTTTTGCCAATTTATGTGATAAATATTACTTTTATAATTGGCAGAAAATAAGAGAAAGGAATAACATTTACTGTGCAGCTTGCTGCTTGTCAGGCAGCTTGAATATTAGCTGAGCCACTGCTTTCAAGACTGACAACAACCAAAGACACAGGACCCTCTTTCAGTATTTGCAGAGACATAGATAATTGGCTTATGGAATTCTTCTTTTCTTGAAGGTAACTGTGAGTAGAGAATATAACTTGCATTTTCTGCAGGGCATAGGCTAACAATGAGGCTGTCATAGAATAAATAATCCTCAGAATTCTGTCCTTAGGATGTTGTGATCTTACACATGTGTCTTCCTAAATTCGTATAGTATACAGGTTGACATCAACATGAAAAGTACCATTACTAAACTGATCATACACACAAAAAAATGTCAGCTAGACTATAGCAGCCATTTGTATTTTTTTGGCCAAAAAATAATTCTTTTTATTTGGAGAAAATTCCAAGATAGGTAAAAGGTATTATTTTACCTCCTACTACAAAAGTCTTATAGAATAAATATGTTCTCTTTCACTCCAGAGACAGCTATAATGTGGACTTGTGGCCTCAGCGTAGATAATTGGATGATCATATTTAGGATTTAACTTCTGAGATCAAGGACAATCAAGAATTTTTAGCTGCTAAATGGGCTATTTCTAGATATGAGTGGCATTTGAAGAGTGTCTGATAGTGAATGCAAAAGCTGTGACAGTCACACTGTTACTGTGGCCAGGCCTGGGCTCTGCCTCACTTCTCTTGTTCAATTCAGTTAGCTAGTCATTCTGTGGATTCTGCAGGGGCAGCCATTTATTATTCTACTAAGCATTATTGATACCCAAGACATTTGCTATTATGTTAAATATTATATTAAATCCAGTGATGGCCAGATTTTACTTCTACATTTTCTTGGCTAACTTTCACTAAAGTCTTGCTAACAATTTTCCTAACCATTTGGGGTCCTAATAAACAAAACAGGAGGAATTTTAAAGATGGCCAACTAGACACAGTCAGGAAGAGCTTCTCCCATTGAAAGAGATCAAAATATCTAGTAGATGAGCATACTCCAAACAGATCTAAGAGAATGCACTGAGAGTGATGGGAGAGATAATGCAGACACGGGGGCTAAGGGGAGAAGAAGCTGCCAGCACTGCATCCAGTCGCCAGTACTGGAATCAGTAAGAACAGAAATAGGACATACAAGAATCTTTGGAACACATCTAAAACAGTGCTAAGAAAGATTATATCACTAAATTCCTACGTCAAGAAATTCGAAAGACCTCAAATTAGCATCCTAACATCACACCTGTAGAAACCAGAAAAGAGCATTCTAACCCAAAAGCTAGCAGAAGAAATGAAATAACCAAATCAGAACGGAAGTGAACAAAATTGAAATGTGAAAAGCCACTAAATTTTGGTGATTTCTTACAGCAGAAATAGAAACTAGTACAATCTGCATAATGAGATGCCTGTAGATAGACTAAGATAGATAGATAGATACATAGATAGATAGAATGCTGCTAGTATAAAACATCTGTTATAATTACAGCATTATAGATAGAATGCTGCAACCATCCAACGTATCTGTGATACTTACAGCATGATTTTAACAGTGATCTAAACACCCATCATTAGGGAATGGATAACAAACAATAGTATATATTGACATTTGTTATACAGCAGTTAAAACAGAATAAGCAAAATATACATATATCAACATATTTAAATTCTCAAATCACCATCTTGAATGACCAAAACAACTTATAGAATGGCAATCAATTTTTATATCATTCATAAAATTTGTTTATTAAAATTGGAAACGCTATACATTATATATGGAAACTTACATTTAGTAAAAGTTCATTGGAAAATTGTCCAACAAATTCACTATAATAGTTGCTACTGTGAAGACAGAACAGGAGATGAGACTGAGAAGGATTCCAAAGATAATTTCAAATATATCTGAAATGTTTTTGGTTTTTATCTTTTAAATTCTAAAAGCAAAATACGTGAGAAAATAAATATTAAAAAAATAGAAGGAAGGAAGGAAGCAAGAAAGTAAGTATAGAAATAGTATTTTGAGTCCAAATGCCCTGAGATTAAGCTGGAACATTACTGTTTGCTGTGTAAATTTAGGCAAATTACTCGAGTTTTCTAAGCATGAGTTTTGTCTCCTGGAAAAAGAAATGTAGTATTTTTTTCATGCTATTGGAAGAATTAGAAGAAATAATTTATATAAAGTCAGTAATAAAAATAAAAGACTTGCATATGATAAGGACTTAACAGATATTAGTTATTACTTCTTTCTCCAACATTGTATATGAATAAGTCTGATCTCTGTAGGTATGTACCTCTGTCAGATGAAAAGGAAAAATCAACTCCAAAACTACTTCAAGAACTTGTTAAGCTGACTCACAGAATAATCTGGGTAACAACTTTATCAACTTTATTTTAACCCTATAACAGTAAATTCAGGGAGGGATTGTCCCAAGTTGTGTAAATTTAGGGAGACTGAGAGTGAACGATGAGAAATTGTTCAGCTCTGTCTACTCTGTGTACTATCCCTTAACAATCCTAACATGCAATGCCTTATGTACATTATATATGAGATGCACTTGGGTCAGATTTTGGGCTCTCCAGCATGGATCTAGGCAAGATTGCATCCTAAACCCTTTTGGCTATTTTGGGCCTGAAGGACTGTTGAGCTTCCAAGTTTTGATCTTTACTTTTTCAGCCTTATTACCCAAAAATTGGTTTACTCCTCAGAATCTTTTCAGTAGTCTAGAATGCTTATATAGGCATATGCAATGGTAGAATTTTTATAAATTTCATTGTATAGCCTATCGAGTGCTGGAGGAAAAATCGTTTTCATTATTGCTTTGTCTCTCTTGACTTCTTACTGATGCTCAAAGATGTAGGAGACCTGTAAGGGTCAGAAAATAGGACAAGTATCTCTAACTTTTGTCTACCAAATGTCCCAGCATCTCTAAACTCAACATTTTCTCTGGGCTATACTGATTAATTCAGAAATGGTAATGTAACTTTTGAGGATGCTGTGATGTTGGAGTTTAGGGATGGAAGACTCTTTTATGCTGTATTTGATCGCGGAAGAAGAAACAGTGACATTTATGGTAGCCATATGACTACTAAGAAGTTTGTGATTAAGTCAAAATGGAGGAAAGAAGTGTCAATAAGTGGCAACAGACCTGGTCTAGACACCCATTAACTCTCTATCTCAATCTACAGTTGACTAGATCTTTTTCTGGACTTTTTTTCTTTAGACAATTTAGTAGAGTTTCCTGTAACTCTGAAATGAAAATGGGGTTTACTTCCTTTCTTATAAAATATAGTAATCAAAGGAGTTAGCCTGGTAGCTGCAGGTCATAGTGTCTTATGGGGCTTATGGATTCTTATTAGTGGTAGTGAATGATGTCTGATAGATACACAAGTTCTCATTTAGTATTTAAATATGAGTCCTAACTTAACTAATTCCATCCCTCCTTCCTTTTCTGGGGCTGAATTACACTTTCTGCAATCCACAATTCCTGGAGAGTTGGAGTGGAGGTTTGCTAAATACAGACAGATGAATTGTGTTTTCTAATCAATAGTCTAAGTAGAATTACTTAGTGATATGCTGTCCTTGACATATTAAATATTTTGACACCCTAGATTACCTGTAGCTTTCCTGAACTTGCATCATGCTGTGGCTGTTGTTCCTTGGACCATTTGTTGTTATTCCCCAAGTAACAGACTGGAATGCAGAGATCTCTGGGCATGGCTAGTTTGCAAGACTAAGGGTATGAATGTAGAAACAAGCAGATGCTCAACTGGAAAAGCTAGAAACTGGGAACAAGCTATGGAAGAGGACAAAACTAATACTCTGAAACTTAACCAAAGAGAAATCATGGGGTAAATAATTATGAGAACAGTTGAATTTATAGGAAAGTGCCAGAAAACAAAAACTCCTCAAAACCAATGAAACACTTTTAGGGTTAAAAGGATCCAGGCAAACTGAGACAAGAGTTTCCATTATAAGAAAACAAGCAAATGCACTTGTTGCTACGTCTGATTCCCCTCCCCTCTACTCCCCTCCCCTCCCCTCCCCACCCCTTTTCTTTCCTTTCCTGAGGCTCTGTCTCACTCTGTTGCCGAGGCTGGAGTGCAGTGGCACAATCTCGGCTCACTGCAGCTTCCACCTTCTGTGTTCAAGCGATTCTCCTGCCTAAGCCTCCCAAGTAGCTGGGACTACAGTCACCTGCCACCACGCCAGGCTAATTTTTGTATTTTTAGTAGAAATGGGGTTTCACAATGTTGAGCAGGCTGGTCTCGACCTTTTGACCTCAAGTGATTGCCCGCCTGGGCCTCCAAAACTGCTGGGATTATAGGCATGAGCCACTGTGCCTGGCCTGCTTCTGGTACTTCTTTTCTAGCTGCTTTGATGTATGGAAATTTGATTTGTTTCACATAAACTGTTGTGCCTCTGAAGAAGGATGCTTCTCTGTATTCCAATCAGCATATGATTTTTATGTCCTTTCCACCAAACTCATGCTGTGTTTCCTGACCATTGCTTTGTCCCTATTTGGAGTTTACTCCAGAGACTTCCTAATGCACTTTGTTTCATAGAAGATAGACTCAATTTTCTTTTGCCATTTTCTGGATCTGAAGCTATACCTTTATCTAACAATTTTCTGACAACTACTGGGATGTCCAGTAATTCAATTCAATTGTGACACTACCTGGAGTTAGTGCAGACCCCCACAGCTTAAGGGGCTTAGTTCCACAAGATTGCCTCACTTCAGATGCCAGCCTCTAATGACGTTCTCAGGCTACCAGCACTTCTTTCCAGCTGACTAACAATTTGAGGAGGGTTTCCCCAGTCTTTCCCTCAGACTCAATAGTTTGCTAGAATGACACACAGAACTCAGGAAAGGGCTATACTTATTATTATAGTTTTAATAGGATACAATTCAAGAAAGGCCAAATGGAAGATGTTTATAGGACACAGTAAAAAGAGAATAGTGGCATTCTGTGCCCTCTACAGGTATACCACCCTCTCAGGACCTCAATGTTTTCACCAAACCATGACCAACCCCGTGCCATTGAAATCTCATCATTCAGAGGTTTTAATTCAGAGGTTTCATTACAGAAGTGTAATTGATTAAGGCATTGGCTGTGGCCGATTAACTCAATCTCCAGTGCCTTTCACCAGAGGTTGGCAAGGAGCGGGGGATGGAGGAAGGTGGAGCTGAAAGTTTAAACCCTCTGATCATGTGGCCAGTTCCTCTGATGATCACATCCTATCTTGAAGAATTCTAAGGGTCTGCTATGAGTCAATTCATTGGCATAAATTCAGGCATGCTTTAAAGGAGTTCCTTAGGAATAAAAAAATACACTATTATTAATTAAGAAATTCCAGGGGTTTTAGGAGTTCTGTGCCAGGAACCTGAAACAATTACTAAATATATTTTTATTATACCATTGGATTTTTCCTGAATTACCAGAAGTGATATACAGACAAGCCAGAACCTTCATATCCCTCATAAACTCTTATTCTCTTTGCTGAGGCCTGTATTATGTTTTTGAACTGATTAAAACAGTCTCTGAAAATTATTTAATATTTTATGGGTTGATTAGTAGCTTTAGATAAAAACAATTCATATACATTTTATAAAATTGAAGTGAAAAATTCTTCAGAATCTTTATAATAATTCTCTTCTGTTAACTCTTATACTCAACAAGGCTGTAATAAAGCTGAAGGATTATGTCAGTCATTTCATCTCGGCTGCAGTTGTTCATGCCTCTCCTACTTGTATATCATTTTCCTGTTAATGGTTTCATTTGTTCAGTTTGTATTTTTACAGGTATTGCTATATTGAATACCATTTTCAATTCCAAAAGTTGATTACGAACTTGTATTATTCAAGATGTTAGGAAATAATAAATAACCATAAAACTCAATAGCTTAATATAAGTAAATGTTGTCTTGGCTTCCTGTGTCCTGTCTAAAAGACAAGCAGGGAGCTCTCTCCTCACTATAGTCACTGGGAACATCAGCGTTTGGTGACTTCATCTTGACACCTGTTTCTCAGATCACCATGGCAGAGGAAAGAGAACCTGGCAATTCATGAGTTGGCTCCAAGAGCTTTGCCAAGAACTAATGGGTCTCATCTGCTCACATTTTATTGAGTACAGCCTCATGAATGTCTCTCTTGACTTAATTGCAGGTATCATGATCCTGTCAGATTTTGGTAGGAAATGCAAACATTTAATCTATTTTCCTGGAGAGATTTTGATGAACTGAAAAGATACTTTCCATGTGCAGTCACAAATCATTCAAAGGTTTTAATAATGAGTTCAATGGCCATACCCTTGATTTGATGCTCGCCAAGAGTCTGAGATTTAATTGTCTTCTTCAATGCAAAGCATTTCTTCATTTAATATTTTACTGTTTGGAGTTGAGAAGCAGTTCTGCTTGCAACCCAGCATATCCCCAATTTGTAAACTCTTCTTATTTTCTTTAAAATCTGTTTTTCCAATTTTTTGTCCTCTGATACTTGCCAAATATAGTCAATAACAACTGCCATGTACCATTAATATTCTTTTCCTCCCCATCACTTCTCCTAGGACTGTGCGATTTGCCTTCCAAACAAAGGTGAGAATATTACCCAAAGTTTGAAACTGCGTAACATGGATTATCCTTTCAGGCTATGCTACCAGTTATCTTCCCACTTGTCACCTAGCCTTTGAATCAGTTTCATGTATTTTAGCTCTGTTACCACAGTAACTAACATCTAGTATCAATTTCTGTATCAATCAAAATAGGTTATGTTGAGGATATTTCCATTTGCCCCTCTAGATCTATACTTTTAATGCTTGTTTTACTATTCTGTGTCTTGGGGTAGGAGTGAGGGTCTTTATGTCATTATCTGCATCAATGGATTTCTTTCGTTTTCCAGCTTCCAAGAGTAGTCATTAGCAGGATTCACTGGAAGGAAATCAGAGGGTAAAAGGAAGGTAGGGTCAAGGTTCTTTTGGATTCACCACCTTCAGATCACTGAAATGTGGCTGAATTTCTCTACGGAAGCCTACAGCTCTTATCAGGCCTCTCCATACAACCATACTATCTAGGTTCTGGTAAATTAACTCTCACTCTTCTTGCCTATTCAGATCTAGCAGTCATAGCATCTTTGCAGTGATAAAATCTCAGGATGATTCATCATTCCTGGTCAGTTTTTATAAACCTCTGATGACCACAACCTTGTTAATCCTCCCTTCATTTAAATCTTCCTAACCATCTATGTTGAGGGACTTCAGCTGATTAGGTTATGTTTCAGTAGTACACAGACACAAATCCTTTGTGGCTTACCACCATGAAAGTTTGTTTTTTCTAGGCTACCTATCCACATGCGTTGGCAGGAAGCCCTGTTTACCCTATCATTCAGCATCTCAGGCTTCATCTTAGACCTACTTTGATGATCAGTCAAATAGTAGGAAAGGTATAAGATTACTCATGTGTAGACTCTTTGATTTCTCTCTAGGTTTGACACATGCCACTTTTGCTTACAGTTCTAACCTCAGAACAGCAAAAGTATCACCCTAACATGCAACCAAAAGAGGAACACTGGAACAATTTCATGACTACTTTACAAATACTTCAAATGTCATATATGTAAATAGAAAGATGACAGTGCATATATAGAATATGATTCTGTTCATGCTCAAACAAATCAATGTTAGTGTAATGATGCAGCACAGTTATCAAAAAAGGAAAGTATAAGCTCACACACAAATAAATAACTGAAAGACAAATTGTATTCAGGCCAGTTTATGTTCCTGATCTGCTTAGCTCCACCTAAACCCTGGCCAGGGAACTGGCCGTTTACCTCACTTCTCAGAGAAACCGCAGTCATGGCTTTCACTCTTCCTGTGGGCTTAACTCTGCGCTCCCATCACCTCTGCATTTGCTTCCTCTTCTACGATTTCAAATTGTCTTACCGCCCCAGGAGTGAGAGGGGCTCCAGCATGATTTTTGTTGCACTCTTGTGGTGTGAAGTGAAACAGGCCTAGCTTTTCAATGCTAACCATTGTAACCCAACTGGACTTGTGAAAGCGCTGGGCTCCCCTACCTAAAGAGGCCAATTAAGTGCAGCAGAGTAGGAAACACGACATGAAATGATCTTTGATCAAAGAAAGACAAGAGACTGGAAAGGGCAACACTCATAAATTACTTTTCCTTCCTCTCTTGGCGGCTTTGAGATACAGCATCCTATAACCTCCCTGAAGATATTCTATAAGACTAGGCAGCCACGTTTATTTCCTATGAACCAGACCAGATTAGTACTATCCAACTTTAAACATACTTGCCCTGTTTCACCGTCTCATTTCTTTTTACCCACATTTTCGATTCCCTGGTATTGTACTGCCTCTCTCAATACAGGGTAGCACAAAGCTTTGCTTTGGGAACTCTTTTCTTAGAGCACAGACTCAGAAAACTAGTATTAGGTGGGAGACATAGAGAAAAAACCTCCAGGAAAAAATTTGGGGTTGGATTTCTCACTCCCAAAGAAATTTCAAGTGAGATTTCTCACTCTAAAAGAAATAAATACCCACTGTTTTGGGTGGTAAATAGGGTGATTAAAAAAAATTCTTGCAATGGAATAACACCACCATTATTACTATTTTAGAAGTAATTAATAGGATTTAGGCATATTTGACTAATTTGCATCATTCTAATTTTAATTTCTTTTTGACCTATATTATACTTTTGCCCAATTATTTTCGTATTTCTCTTTCACTTATATTTTCATATGTTTATGAAAGTTTTTGCTCACTTTTTAATAACAAATGTACATTCTTTATTAAAGTGTTGAAATACTAGAATATCTACAGACAAGATCTTATTTAATTATATTCCTAGAAAGGTCAGTTGTTAACAGACTGCTACAAAAAATATCTGCTGATTTTATTTTAAATTAATCATTATCTTTAGGTTGCTTTTCTAGCTGCCAATTTAATTCTTTTAAACCCAAATATGGCTGATTTACCTCATGCAGACAGGCAGGGAGCATATTGATCTAGAGTTTGGTGATACTTAGTTATTTAATTTGCTTATTTATTTTTGTAGAAACAGGGTCTTGCTGTGTTGTTCAGGCTGATCTTGAGCTCCTGATCTCACGCAATCCTCTCACCTTGGCTTGTGCTGGGATTACAGGTGGGAGCCACCATGTTTGGCCCACATGCCTGTTTTGAATCAGGTCAAATTCACTTAGGAATCAAAGAAAACGTAAGAATGTTTTAGGAAGCAGCAGAAATTAACAGGCACTCTGATTTTAAATGGCATAAGCAAGTAGGAGTTACTTATCTCAAATGATGAGTCTGGAGATAAGCAGTTAATGGAATTGGTTTGCCTTTCTAGGTTCATCATATTTCTCTGTTGTGTCATTCTTAATATCTTGACTTGGATTCATAGCTGCTCTGGCTGCTATATAACCAAGCACCAGAGACTGAGTGACTTAAACAACTGAAATTTATTTCCTCACGATTCTGTGGGCCAGAAGTCAACACAAAGGTGCTGGCAGGTTTGATTTTATTCTGAGGCCTCCCTATTTGGCTTGTAGATGACCATTTTCCCACTGTGTCTTCACATGATCTTGCCTCCACACATGTGTGTGTGTGTCTGAATCTCTTCTTCTTATAAGAGCACCAGTTATATTGGATTAGGGCTCATAATGTCATTTTAACTTAATTGCCTCTCAAAAAACTCTGTCTTCATTACAGTAACATTCCTAGGGTTTAGGACTTCAAAATATGAATGCAGGGGCACAATTCAGTCCATAATACTGTGGTTATCACTTTTTGGTCTTAAGATGATTGTTACAGCTCTACAACCCACATCTATTATAAAAGCAAAAAAAAAAAAAAAAAAAAAAAAAAGAGAGAGAAAGGAATTGAGACAGGAGAGTTCCCTAACCCCCTTGCAGGACTTGTGACAGGGGTGTCATTCATCTGTTTGCCCACCACATGTGCTCAAGCCCCTTACAGGACAGGAAACATGCTGACAGGCAGGTGCAGGAACCCAGTTGAGTGCCTTGAGGCTCTAGCCCCATGGTAGCATCTAGGGGCCGGTGCCTGCGACTTCCGAAGCCCACATGGGTGTGTGTTACAGTGTGCTCTTTTAGCTTTGCCATCTGAAGGCAGTTTAAGAGTATAACCAGCTCAGTGACCTCTTGGTACCCAGGTCATTGTCTGGCATCCAGGAAAAGTCAGGCCACACACAGACTTGAAGGATGAATGGGGGTGTTTATTGAGTGATGGAAGTGGCTCTGAGCAGGATGGATGGGGAGCTGGAAGAGGGATGGAGTGGGAAGATTTTCTCCTGGAGTTTGGCCACCTAGTGGCCAATCTCCTCTCTGATTGTCCCTAGCCTAACTCCTCTCAACATTCAGATGCTCCTCTTGTCTTCTCTGCCATACCATTCTGTATTCTTCCACTCTTCTGTTCATCTCCTTTTGGAGCTAGTGGTTTGGGGTTTATATGGGTGCAGGATGGGAGGGTTTGGCAGGCCAAATGACAACTTTTAGGTGCAAAAACAGGTATGCTTCTTCTCATTTAAGGCTGTAGGTTTCCAGGTTTGAGGGTGGAGTTTGCCAGGGAACCATGCTCTTCTACCCAGGATTTCCATCTCCTGTGCATATCAAAATGAAACTTGTAATTTTTATTCCCTCTTAAAAGAAAAACAAAAGCTTCCAATACCATCAACCCTCTTTCATGTAGCTGATCCACGTCTCATTGTCACATGGTTGTCTCTGACTATGAGAGAGGCTGGGCATATGACAGGAATTTTTAGTTATCTATAGGAAAGAGGACATGGAAAAAGATGATTAAAAATGGGTTTCAGGCCACTTGATCTACAGAATCTGTTAGAGAGAATTTCACAGAATATTTAACAAATGTATATTTATTGGTCCACTAAAAACAAAAGACACTATGCCAGCCACTCAAGACATGTGAGACCCTGTCTTCACAGAATTTACAGTCGTTTGTGGAATACAGACAATTAAATAGGCAATTACAGTGCTGCATGACAATTGAAAAGATGGGGGAAACAGTGTATATTATAGAAAATCACCGGAGAGGCAGCAAACCTCATCCTAGAGAACCATTAAAGGCTCCACAAAGAAAGTAACATCCATGTTTTTTTCATTTTTACTGTGTATGTAATTTAATACATACTTCACAGAGGTATTTAAGCAGTAAGTAAATTGATATGCCAAAAATCAATAAGCACAGTACTTGGCACAAAATAATTGAAAAGTATATAACCATTATTAATAATTGTTTCTGTTCATATACTATGTCGTAATAGCAAACCCTTTTGTACTTCTTATAATACATTAGACATTATTTGAAAGTTTCCTTTTTACTCATTTATTCCTCAAAATAATTAAAGGAGGCAGATATTATTGTTGTTCTCATTCTGCAGAGGAAGAAATGCAGGCATTGAAAAATTAAGTGATTTGTTCAAGGTCATGTGGCTATTAAGAGGCAAAGCTGAGATCTGAATTCTGCCAGACCAGCTTTCAAGTTCATGCTCTTAACTACCTGCTATCAGGCCTCTCCTCATTATATTTGGCCTCCAATGTTTATTTCAAGTGGTGTTAAGGATGTATTCAGACTAAAACTATCATTTTTCCTGATGTCTGAGTTTCTATCTGTGGCAATTGCCTGCTACTGCACTTCTTAAAAAAATGTAAATACTTCCAAGGAAGAACATGGAGTAATCATTTTATACTGAAAATGGAGGAATTTCTATAAATTCTATCAGCACATGAAATGCCTCAGTTTCTCCATGGCTTTTCATTTTCCCCACTCATCTTTTCTCTTCCTCTGAGATATGTCATAAACTGAATATTGTTAATTTGGCTCTCAGACAACTAGAATACCAGATTTTAGAAAAAATTTTTTTTCTGGGCAATAAAATATGAGGATTTGTTTTTATGTAGCAACCATTTTCTTATCTTGTCTTTTTTTTATATTCATTGTTTTGTTTTCATATTTTCTTTTTTTTAAGCCAAGCATAACATGGTTTCTACATAGCGCTTTGTTATAAAATATAATTGAAAAATATATTCACTAACTATAATATGGCTTTTACTTCAGTTTTTCAATGACATACATTTCAAAGTTATGAAAACCTCAATTTTACTTCACTTTATTCTGGTTGGAAGAAGAGCCTGCCAAGGTGTCATGAGCAAAAATCGGAGAAAAAATAATTGTCCTTGGTTTTCATGTCTAGAGCCAATAACTAAATGTCTATGTACCATTGCCAATTATTCTGAATCAAATCCTTTGCTTTGCAAAGTCAGCAAATCCACAGGCCTTGAAATGCTGATTATTTTTATGCAAATGTGTATCAGTCATAAAAATTGTGTTTCAAATAACTGGATTTTTCTTTGCAGGCAAAGATAGTGTTAGAAAGTTTTTAGCGCTAGGTTTTAAAACTTGTTCCCATCTACTACTATTATTTTAACAGTTCCATCATGTAGATATTTTGTAAAACTATATTTTATGTTTTATTTTCATTTAGTTTACAAGGTTTTCATGACTCTCTCGTCATTCATACTAATTGGAATTTTCTGGAAGGAATGAAATACAAAAAAACTATGTCAAGAATTATCAAGGTTCTTGATAATATCCAAGGATGTGCTCCTTTATTTTATTTATTATGACGCTATTATTTCCATCTTACCTTGACATAGCAGCAGGTAATTCTTATGTTGTCTGTGATAATATATGATTTCTATTAAAAATGCAATCGATTCTGTATAATAACTACATTTTGATACATGCTTTCTCAGATTTCTCTTGGCAATGCCTATTTATATTTTAGAATCTATATAGACTTAGCATTTGGAGTCAATTGAGTTTTGTCAAATTTCGATTTTCCCATCATGGTAATTATGTAAATTAACTAATCGCAATATGTTTCGGCTTTGTCATTAAGACCTGACAATCGAAAAATTTATTGTATTTATAATGGTTGCAAAATTCTAGCTCTATACGTCTAGCAATGCAACTTTGGGGATCTCATGGTTACTCTAAGCCTTAGCTTTCCTGTTTCTAAAATGATAATGGCTGTCCTCGGCATGGTAGTCGCCGGATGATTGTGAGGGCCAAATGAGATACGGTAAGACTTGTTTTCTCAGAATGCAGAGCAAGGAGTCTCAAGGTGGTAATATAAAGATGCAGACTTCTTTGGAAAAGATGGTGCATCTTCCAATAGCAAGAATTTTACTGAAAGATTTTGGGGTGGAAAATAAAATAATTCTATATTAAAATCAAATATATTATCGTATGCCGTTTACATAACTGTAAATGTGTTATGGCATAGAATTCAAGGTTTGCATGAATCTTTAAGATAAAATACTCAAAAGCAATAGTGAGAAAGGGTCTCTCTAGGACTGAAAGTCCCTTTTGTCCTTCTCTTTCTCTCAATCCCCTACCATCCTATTAAGCTTGTATGTTTATTTTTCTCTACTGCTAAGGTGACTTGACTTGAGAAATAAGCATACAAATGTGTTAAAATATGAATAAAGTGGCATTTAAATATGGCATATTAAATCACCTTTGGTCTTCTAGAAATTGTGTGCAATATCTTAAAAATTCCTTTATCTAATTCAAGTTGCCATCTTCTGTTTGCGAATCACTGCAACTGCCTTGCAACTGACCTACTGTGTCCATTCTGGTCTCTTTCAATCCTCAATTGAAATAGCGTTTTTGAAATTCTAATCCAACTGTGGCACCTTACCACTTAAAACCTAGCTGTGACTTCCTATTTTTTTCTTGGAATAATGACAAAAGTTTCAACATGTTTTACTGAGCCCTCCACAGCCTATTCCCTACCACTTTGCAAACTGTCTTCTGACTGCTCTCATTTCCTTTTGGCTCCAAATAATGTTCCAGCTCCACCACATGGCTTTTGCACATCCTGTCCTCTCACTGAAATGGTCTTCCCTCCTCTCTTCGTATAGTGGCCTCTCCTTTTGCTTGAGATCTTTCATGAAAAAGCAAGCTTCCTATGTTAATCTTTCTCTGACCATTCAGGTTAGGTAAAATCCCATTATAAGACACTATTACAAGCTAGATAAAACCTCATTATTAGCCCTCAAAACTTCATAATCTTTTCCTGCCCTCTCAGTTAGATAAAACCCCATTATAAGAGCTCATAACACTTCATACTATCTCTTTATAGCACTTAATACAACTGCAACCAAATATTATTTGTGCAACTATTTAATTAGGTTGTTTCTTTATTACATCCCTACTTATGTTCCATCATTCCACATGGTTTATAGTAACGTGTAATAATCCTTCATATATATTTGATGAATGAAAGTGAAAGAATGTAACTGAAATTTGCATAACGTTTGTCATCACTATCATTTTTCTAAAATTTTTTTTAATGGATACTTGGAAAGTAGAGTTACAACATTCTTCTCTGCCAATAAAGTTACTAGTAAAGAGTTAACTACAAAAATGAATAGCTCTTTAAATCAGGATGCTTTATAGCAAACTATGGTCCTCAATTGCCATTGTGCCCCAAACAAAGCTTATGAAAAGTAGGACTCAAATACTATTGAACTGTCTATATTGCCTAAACTTTGATTTGTTTGATTTTGATTGGTTGAGTTTGAGAGGGTTTTTGTTTTGGAGAACAGTTCAGTTTTAACATTCTCTTGACCGTCATTTTAATATATCCCATGGTTCTCAAGTCTTAAACGTTGGTATGCAGTCATCCATTGAGTGTTGAATGATCTCACTTTAACTAGACCAGTGAGGTATATAAATTCACTTGACATGAGGACTTGACATGAATTTTATTCTGCGACCAAATAAGTCAGTTGAAAACGGTGATCAAAACGTGCTCATGCTCAAGGTTTTAGATGATCTCCAAATTAAGAGGTTGACCAAAAGGGACAAATTGTTAAACTAAACTAAATTTGGACTGAGGAAGCCTCTGTACTCAAGTACTTATGTAACAAACTTCATCCTAACTTAGTACATAAACTAACTGAAAGCTAACTTTAGGATTATACTTTTGTAACAAACTGACTGAGGTTCAGTCAGTTGCAGCAGCTGGGCTTCAGTCAATCACAGGTGGCCAACTGATTTAAAAATGGCAAAGCATAGAGCTATAACTCCCTAGGCTGTCTCTGTACCTCACTTCCATTTTTTGTCCATGAATACTGTCTGACCACATTGCAGGCCAGGGTGCTTAGAGTCTGTTATTGTTCCAAGTGTTGCCTGATTCTCAAATCATTCTTTGTTCAACTACATTCTGTTGAGTTTAACTCATGTAAGGATTTCCCTTTTAACAGGTGAGTAATTTCCTATTTTAGTAAATTAGATATAGATGTTTGAAAAGCTGGATTGTCAAAGTGATAATTTAATTATGTACCTATTAAACATCTATCATAGGCAAGAAAAAGTGATAGGCATTGTGAGGATAACAAAATCAATAAGAAGGCACCTCTGTTCTTTGGAAAGACAGGATCCTGTTAGGATCCAATTTTATAAGCTGAGTTGCATCCCTTCCTCTCCCTCAAATCTCTATTTGAATTTCTAACCTCTGACACCTGAGAATGTGACTATATGTAGAGATAGGACCTCTGCAGTGGTAAATAAGATAAAATGAGGTCATATGGGTGGGCCCTAATCCAATATGACTGGTGACTTCATAGGAAAAGATTAGGATACAGATACAAACAAAGGGAAGATTATGTAAAAACACAAGAAGAAGGCTGTCATCTACAAGTCCTGGAGAGAGACCTGGAATAGATAGAGGCCTGGAACAGGTATATCCTCACAGCTCTCAGAGGAAACTGACCCGGCTGACACCTGATCATGTACTTCCCAGCCTCCAGACTGTGAGGAAATGCATTTCTGTTGTTTAAGCCACCTAATATGTGGTACTTTGTTATGGCAGCCTTAAAAGACTAATGCACATACCATGTCTAGGATTTATACTCAGATCTGTCTGATCCAAAGCTTTTACTAAATGCTATGTTCTGTTGTCTTCTTTGCACATTTATCACAATAACTGAACAGCTACTTATACTATACTACAAACTAATAACCCTAAAGAGGATAGGCAAAGCTGTGGAGCAATTTGAGCAATACTGATGTCAACTGTTTTTGTTTTGCTGTTTTTACCCTTGCCTGATTGTCAAAGTGTCTTACTAGGAAATAGCATAGGAAAAGCAGTTGCTATAACTTAAGATATATGCTTTCTTGTGTAATTAGAGGTGCTTAAAACTCACAAAAGAGTGTGTAATCTCCAATTTCACTTATATCTTTCAAATTTTTGGTGAGTAGACAAATGCTTCCATAAGTGTTTATAATATCATATATTCTTATTTGTACACATTATAAAAATTTGGCTAGAAATAGCCAAGATTAAAAATACTCGGTTGGCTTCATTCTGATAAAAGTAATCACTACTCAAAGAAAGAATTTACAGTACTGAAAGAGAAAATTATAGTTAGGATTATTATTTCTTTTTTTTTAAACCCATTAAAATCTTCCATGTAATATACAATGCATAGTACCATTTCAGGAGGATTTCTGTGAATGGAAAATATTACTAATCAGTGCACAGAATATCAAATTAAAAATGCTAAATCCTCAGTCTGTGATATCTTAGTGTGACTGATGCTAATCCTGCAGGCTGCATTACCTCTCACTTATGTTAAAAAAAAGTCATCACCTTGAAAATCACTTTTTAAAACTTTACAACACATAGAGGGGGCATCAGGGGATGGACTGCCACCTTTCAAGGGCTCCCCAGAAGATGTTGTCTACCAATTACATTCTAGCCAACAGCACTGTGGAACAGCAGACAATAAGATGCAGAGTAGTTCATCTCTGTCAACAGACACCACCACTCAGCAAATCCTGGTGAAGTTGTCATTTTATGGTTAACGTTTCCCAAAAGAGCTGCAGTTTAACATTTTCTGAAACCAAGCCCACTGTCTATCTATTTCAATATATAACATTTTCAACTGAGTATCTAACCAATAAAACCTAAACCAACTGGTATTGTGTTAGAAGCCATATATCAGAAGCATAACTATGTTCTTCTCATTCTGAAAATGAGCAAATGAAAATACATGACTACAGGGTTGGCTAGGTAAGTAAATACCATAGAGTCTGAAACTATTACTGTCCTGTTCATGCCTGCAATTAAATTTTGAGAGTTTATGTACCAGAAACCTTGAAAAGCCTCCTAATGATTGACCCCTGGTAACTAGGTCTTTTGAACTGAATGTACTGTTGTACCATGGCTGGCCCCAAATAAGACCCAAGGTCTTCATGGTTTACTTGGAGGGTGAAACTGATAAATCACTTGTCCTGATTCCTGTAAATCCTCCTTTCATGTTCTGCAGTGAATTTAATGTGGTACATTTTCATTAGGGGAAAGCACAGAGCTCCAGGCAGCATACTGAGATGCTATAAAAACTTCTGTTCGCACACATATTAGAGCATATATTGAGAGAACACAGCTAGTACAAATATCTTTTCTTATAAATCAAAAGATTAGAAACTGCATAAGCTACGTTAATTTTTTACCTTTAGAAAACTATGTAGTATAAATGTAAACTATATGTGTAACCAAAGGGGATGTGAAATTAAGCAGCAGAAACAATGTAAAAGTTACTGCTTTTATAAATTTAGACAAATTTTCTGAGTTAATCCCCAAAAGCATTGTATTTACTTTAAAAATACTTTCCTTGTGAGACCTTCCTCTCCACCAGTGGTACAGTGTGAATGCACAGGTGTTTCTGTCCGTACAGTTTACCCTTTTGGCAGCTGCTTGAACTGTTCTGAGGACTTTATAAGAACGTTTATAAAGGCATGAAAAATCTTGATTGCTAAGCATAAAAAAGAAAGCATGTATAATGTGGGAAAAGGTTATGAATTTTTATTACCCACTTATCTTAGCTCTACTTTTTAAACATATATAGAGTCAACATGGCTCAGTAGAAGCAGCACAAGAGCAGGAGGTATCAGGGTTAAGTATTTCTCTGCCAGCTCTTACACAAGCCAGCTTTCTGCTCTTACACCAGCATACAGCACCTCAGAATTGGCGTTAATGATCTTTCATATTCTGTCTAGATATAACACTTTATGATTCCATTTTGCAGGTTTTCCCACAGCATATTATATATCTATCTTGTATCCAATTTTTAAGGAAATGCTTATTAGGTAGAACAAACTTTGTTTTATTTTTACTTAGCAGTGCCAATTTTCAAAATCTACTGATGTGATGGGTAATTTGGAAATGTGTGGGTAAAAAAAGAGACTTCACTGCTGACAAAAATATTTCCAAAATTGTATAATATTGTGTGATATAAAAGTGCCAAATTGAGACAATTTTTTAAACATAACAAGTTGATGCTTACTGGGTAGAACAACTGTTTATAAATTTAATGAGCTTATCATGGAGCAAAGAGGAAAGATTTACACAGTATATACAGAGAGATCAGAGACTGAATATATTAATTTAAAGAATGATGGCACATTAAGAAAAAAACATATTATAGAGCTTATTGGTTTATCTGCTTAAAAATAAATCTCTTATTTTCTCTTGCTCTTTTCTGAAGACTTAGTGTGATGTGATTTGTGTACTTTCATAGGATACAAGGAGTAGAATATTTTATATTTTATCTATAGTACTTGCTACATTAAACATTCTAATTCTCCTATCTCTACTTACCAAACTCTTAAAAAAGAGACAAACAACAATAAAAATTGTTAAAATAACTGAAGAAACAGGATGCACATGCACTAGAATCTAGGAAGTTATTTTTATTTTATTTATTATGTTTTTCTTTTGTTTCCCTGCTTAATTATATTTTTTGAGATATGCATTCCAATAATCACCTTCAGATTTTTATATAATTTGTTGGTATGTTAGAAAAGTGAAGCAAAAGTACTGAGGTAGCCAGTAGAGAAAAATGCTAGACCTCTGAATATGAGCAAAAAGGGAAATGCTCTTAACACTACCAATTGCTTGCACTCTGCAGTGGGAGAATGTCAGAACAGCCAGTTTGTGAGCACCAAGCTGAAGTGACTGTGGTTCTTGTGCACAGAACATTCTCTCTGCTCTTTTTCCTATGAAAGCACTTCCTATGTAGTCTTTTCAGAGTCTTTGCTTTTATTTTTACTGGATGCATTCATACTGTTCACCTAGAAATTGAAATTATTCTTCAGTAATACATGGCTAAGAGAGGTCATCCTTTTATCTATCTTTGCACATCCTAAAATAAAGTCATTGTTAAAGAAATAAAAGAAAGAGACATTTATTGGACTTACTGATTCAGTAATCATTTACTGAATGACTAACATAAAGTAGACACTCTGTTAGGCTTTAGAGATATGTCATATTCAATAAAACTGTGAACGTAATTTTTGGACATTGAGCCACAGAATTGGAAGATACTTTGCAGATACACTATTAAAGCCCCATGGGTGAATCTTATTTCTTTTTGTGCTGTTCTTAGTTAATTGTGTTTATAAAATAGTTACTGTATGCCAGCATCTTTATATATGTTCCCTATTCAAGGCATGTATTCTTAGTTCAATTTTTAAAGAAGTTACAAATCCATAATACTAAACAATTTTCCAAAAATCAAACTGTGGCTGACAGATTCAACTCTCTCTGAATGTTTAACACACATAGTATTTTAGATAGAGGCTGTATTCAAATTCAGAGGCAGTGATCAGAGGCAAGTATCCATGCTCTTATTTAATCCCTTTATGTCAAAGTGATCAGAACCTGTGTTATCTTTCTCACTAACAGAATATGGCAAATGTGGTAAGATATAAAAAATGTGCTTATATTACATTATATAAGACTTTCTCTTGTTGTTGGATTTCTGCTACTGACTCACCTTTCTGGCTTGCTCAAATAAGTAGCCATGTTGGAGAGGCCCATGTGACAAAGAACTGTGTGAAGAATCTAGGATTGGCATCTGCCTAATAGACATTAAAAAAAAACAAAGATCTTAGTCCTGAAAAGAAATTCTTTCCTTTTGATATGACCTTCCCATAGTTTAGTTTCTGTCAGTAAACTGAAGGATCTTGGAAGTGGACCCTTCCTCATTTGAGTCTTCAAATGACAACTCAATGAGGGTCAACACCTTGATTTGATAATACCTTGTGAAAACATAAGGAAAGGATCTAGCTAAGCTGTGCTGACAACTCCTGATCCACATATTCTGTGAAATAATAGATGTGCATTTTTTATGTTGGTAAATTGTAGTTATTCATCACATAGCAATGTGTAAGTAACACACATAGTATTTTAGATAGAGGCTGAATTCAAATCCAAATTTGCCTAAAACTTAAACTTATTCTCTTTCTGTGATACCAATTCATAAATTTAAGTCCCAGAATCCTTTCCATAATAATCATCTAGAGGTCTTATACAAATATTGGTTTTTGGGTTCATAGCTGTCCTATAAAACAGAATCTATAGGATAAAGACTGAGGATCTACATTTTTCAGAAGCTTCTAAAATGATTATTATATATAATTAAATATTAAAGTTGAGAAAATTTCAGCATACCTTATGAAGCTGGAGTTGTCTATTTCAATTACTTGGAATGGGTATAGGTCAGAACATCCTTTTATCCTTTAAGAAAAGTTGTTTTTGGAAGGCTGACCATTCCAAGGTTTTTTACTGCAACAACATAATCAACCAATAATAAAGACAGAATCATGTGCTTTCCATTTAATTTTTATATTTTCAGTTGCATTATTATGAAGAAGTAAATACAACATACTACTATTTTTAGGGCTCCAAACAAAATAGATATAAATAAAATGAGACATTCGAGACTTCCGTAAATTAATAATTTGTGAGCAAACCATGACAGCTTAAGAAATATTTTTGTTTTAAACTTTAGTAATTCTCTATTTGAAAAGTCTCAAAGTACACTTTGAGACTTTAATTATTATCATCAGGAGACAATAATAATAATTAAGAATAATGGGCATCGCACCAAAAAAATGTCCAAATATTTGCCAACCCAAAATATCCCAGACCTGCATTGAAAATTGGTGATTACCTGGAAACTGAGTAAGTTATTTCACTTTTAAGAGGTGGCTACATAAATTCCAAGTATAGATTTAGTCCCAATGTCACTTTTTCCTAAAACTCAATTTAACGTGTCTGATGGACAAAAACTACATGGCCAGTGTTGATTTCCACTGTATGTACCTACTGGCTAGCACAGTGATTGAACCACAGAGGGCAATCAATACATATTTTCCAATGGTTGGCTAAGTACAAAGCAGACAAATCTACCAGTCTTTATCTTTTTTCAAGACTTAATAGTTCAGGACAGAACTTCTGAACCTGATTACAGATATATCAATACATAGATCCCTTCAATGCTGCCTTGGAGAGCCTACCATGGCTCCAGCACCCAACTTGGTTACTTTGAGACATAAGTACCATTATTCATTTCACTCATTATGCCTGTTACTACTTTCTATGTCCATTGTGACTTTAAAGAGTCAGAGAGTTCTGCATTAGGGTTTTATGACATAAAGGAAGCAAAACCCAGCAAACCTTTACTGAACAGGTTTTACAATTTATGAGAGATACAGAGTCTTACTGTTTTAACTTTGCTTGTGAACTTGACTCCTAAATGTGGAAGACAAGTTTCCCAAAAACATTACCAGAAAACTGTTTGCAAATCCAAGCATATAAAAAAGGCCCACATCTTGTGATCTGCCAGTGTTACTTTAAATATTAAAGACTTCAGATATTAAGAAAATAATATCATAACATGGTAGTCTGAAAAAAAAATCTTTTTTTCTTCTTTTACAAAAATCTAAACTTATCCTAAGAGAGTAAAGAGTCTTGTCTATGCAGATGGAGAACCTGTTCTTTGAATCCTTCTCTGATGCTCATTCTTTAATATATATCTCAAGTTTTAAGCAATATAAATCTCAATGGCTGTTGGAAATTAAGGAGCAATCTGATAGGACTGTTCTAGTACTTAGGAAACAAAGAAAGACATGTTCTGCACTACCAAGAAATTCATAAGACAGAAAAAAAGAAATGCACATAGAAGAACAGACAACTATAAGTGAAAAGGACTTTGGAATTCCCATAGCTCCTCTGTGAAATCTCCTGCGTGAATGTCAAATGTACCTCCTATGTTTATGTATGTGTGTCATGTAGATCTTGGGTCTCTCTCTTTCTCTCAGCACACACACACACACATACACAGACACACACAGACACACACACACACACACACACACACACACCCAGCTATCCTGTGGTGGGACAATTACTGTCTATTTACGTGTTAATAGGAATACAGGGAAATATTATACTTCCTGGTTGCTCTTGAAGTTAGACCTAACCAAGTGTCTTGCTTGAGTGAGAGCAAATATAATGCGTAATTTTTCTAGGTGGAAGGGTTTAATTGCCAGGGCTCAGGTCTCCAGAAGTTTCTTTTCTAGCATCAACAACAGTAGCACAAATCAATGAGAAGTTACTCTTAGATCAAAGCAGCCTGGAATACTGAGCCACCACATGGAGAAAAGTTGACCTAAAGAGACTAAGGGTACAGAATATGCAAAGAGTGATGAATATGATAGACAAGAAATAATTTTTTGTGTGTTTGTCATATAAGTGCTCATTTTTTGTTACTACAAAACAATCTGGCCCATTCTCACTGAGATATCTTTTAAGGATAGATATTAATCCTTAACATAATTGACTCAACATAGAAGTATGTAGCTAAACTATCTCTTAATTTTCAATGCTAATTTCATCTCCAAATGAAAAAAGATAAAATTTTATTTAGAGAAGTTCAGGTATTTTTTATTTCATTGTTAGTATCATCTCCTGGCTCCATCTCTGTGAATTTTCAATTTATTTCTTCTTAGGCACATTTAGAATAAGATAATTGAACATTTTAATTTTGTATTTTGCCTCATTAGCTATAAAACCCATTTCTTAGTCCCAACAAAAGAATGCTGTATATTTAATGGTAATATGGGCAAAAATATTCATTTGTTTAAATTGTGTGTATAAATTTGATAGAATTAGATAAATTCTGCAGGCTAACTTCCCCCACCTCACTTGAAAGGCCATCATTTAAATTCAAATTCAGGAATTGCAAAGAGTTCCTATGAGCTACTATACAAGACAACCATTCCTAAGATAGTCATCCGATTCTCCAATGGCAAGATAAAAGAAAATATATTAAAGGCAGCTAGAAAGAAGGGGCAGCTCCCTAGAAAGGAAGCTTTTACAGGTTAACAATGGACCTTTCTGCAGAAAACCTATAAGCCAGAAGAGATTGGGGGCCTATGTTCAGCATTCTTAAAAAAACAACAAAAATTAAATTCCAACAAAGAATTTCATATCCAGCATTGGAATGTTTATCTGTGACATGATAAAGGGGTGGTAAATAGGGATAAAAAGAATAAAATAAATAAATTGGATGGGAGATAAGAGTTACAAACTCAAGGAATGAGTTTGTAATGTGAACTGAAGATTCTGCTGGACTCAACCTTTAACTCATAGGTGTTCATGTCTTCTAAAGATGTTCCCATGCCCTCTAAAGCAGTATATGTTGTTTTGGTAAGCCTGCCTAGTCCTAATTAGGAAGAAAGAAACCAAAATTAGTATTGGAATGGGACTGGTCCTGAGATAGCCCATAGTGGGCTTGGAGAGCACAAGAAAGATCACGAAGAGCTTCCCATACACAGGAGAACAAGCATTAAAGGAACTAGGTATATTGGACAGATTTTTATCGCTGATGGGACTAAAAGGATGGAATAAAGACAGCAGAAGCCAGAAATATATTATGGCTACTTGATTTTTATCTTGTGTGACTCACTGCATATATTTATAAAATTCTTACTGTAATTAAAGGCAATGATTCTCAAACCTCACCATTTACAGTATAAAAATATAAGGACACATGAGATTTTTATGTGCATAAAAAAAATCATATTCTGGAGCAGTTGAATAAAGATTATGAGTAGTAAAAAGTAAAAGAAGATTTTCTTAGAAATAGCATCTCAAAAATATGAAAAAAATTTGGAGGATAAATGGAAAAACAAATGTAAAATTAAATTAGACATTGATATTTCCTATAATCTATATAAAATTTTTCATTCACAATATTAAGAAGATGTGATTAAATTATGGTTTTTATATTTTAAATATTATCTTAAAAATAGATGGCACCTAACTTCATTGGCAATGTGTATCAAATGCTAACATGCTTCTAAACATCTATCCAGTTTCAAATTATCTATTTAATTATTAAGCCATAGCAAAATATATCAATAGAGAATACAATTTCAATATAGTAAAATATGTTTCAATATAGTAAAATACAATTTCAATATAGTAAAATATGCTCAATAGAGTAAAATATTAAATAAAATCTAGTTTGGGTTTTTCTTTTAATAAATACTGATACTGCTATTATTTATTTATTTTTAGTTTTTGTATTGGCTTCTGGTAAGAAATTCACCTTAAGTATATTTTGTAAATGCTGAAAAATCTTTCCTTTAGAAAAAAGAAAGCAAAGTAGAAAAAAGTTGGAAAAGAAAAAATGGAAAAAAGTTGAATTATTTCTGCACCGAATCTAGGAAATTTCCATTACTATTTTTTTCTGAAGTTTTGAAATTAAAAAATATTTATGCGATTGTATTAGTAATATAAATCATGTTTAAAGTAACACAAGGTGTAAGTGAATTTGAATTTGCTTATATCATTTAGGACTGGAAAAATTACTTATGTTAAAAGAAATATTCTATCCATTCTTTCAAATTCAATTTTCTCACAGAACATATTCACTTGCTCACAAATTCTGAGGTCTATATTATCTTCTTAATCTTAGTAAAATACAAATAAATCACATTCATTGCACTTAAGCACTTACTGCATACCAGGCACTATTCTAAGCAGTTGGTACATATTAAATCATTCAATTTTCAGCACAACATTATGAGATACTTAATATTAGGAAGAAATTGAGGCACAGAGAGCTGAAGGCTCTTTGCCTAAGGGCATAGAGTGAGCTAATGACTGAACTGAGTTTCAAACATGTGATCTGGCTCCAGAATCCTTATTCTTAACTACTTGCCATCTTTCTTCTCAAGTGTGACAGTTACAGACAGCTCTTGCTCTCTGACGGGAGGGAACCTTGTCTATATCATCTCATATTATTCCGTTATATTTACTCAACTTCGCTGCCAATCTGCTCCTTAAATCTATATGATAATCCTGTTCCTGTGGTCATTTATGTTGTCTTTTCTAATCTAATGCTTGTCTTTTTGTCAAATAGCCAGATAAAAGGTCATTTTCTCTGTGACTTTCCTGGTCTTACCAAAGTGGATTTTGTCTTCCCTCCTTTATGCATCTGTAGTCACCTAACACTTAGCTTACACTCTCATATATTTTTCCCCACATATTATTTTTTGCCTTGTCTTATGGTTGTATGTGTACATTCTTATAACCCTAAATAATCTTACAGTGTTTCTACATAAGATCTTTTCTTTTTTATTTGTAATAACTGCATCTAGTCTTATCATCAAAAGCATATCTCTTGAATGAATATATAAATAGATAAGTGATTTAAATGGAAGACCAAAAGTGTTAAAGCAAATCAATATCAGGGTATTAATTCAAGAGTTTACTTTTGGGCATTATCATTCTTTTTCAGACTGCTGGGACTATATTGCAAATAAATTTGAGTGACTGTTAAGAACTCACTCATGAAGTTTACAATGTACTTTTTACATTGTTTCATACTGTAAGATTCTGAGTCAAAAACATATAAAAATAAGATAGAATGCCCTAATACTTCAAAGAATATATGAAACAGGTATAAATTACAAGCTATGATTTTTCAGTGTTTGGATAGAACATTCCAAAATTGATGTTCTGAATATATTCTGGAATGCTTAATAATAGAAGCTCTGTGCTTTTCTCTATAATTACAATATTTAATAGCGTACATCCATGGAAGATAGTTAATATATTCTAGCTGAATAAAAGAATATATAAATTAGTGAATATTTTAGTGAATAATAAGAGAACTTTAAGAAATAACCAGAGAATATAAGTGTGCTTAAACTTTGAGCTTAGAAAAAACTCCTTTTTGGTTAGAGAGCTGAGAAAGTTTATAGTCACTAAAATAATTTTAGACTCTTCCTCTTGGTACAAATCATTGTAATTAATAGAAACTGGGACAGCATTTATTACCAAAAACAATACATAAACAGGCAGATAAATGTACTAACAAGGATTTGATATATTTGCCTTATAATTTTTACTTCTAATATTTTAGGGCATTCACATTCACCTTGATTACAGATAAGTGTTATAGCTAGAATTCCACAGAAAATAACAACATAGAAATACAATTCCAAGACAAATCAAAAGCTTATGGTAAAAAAAAATCAAAATTTCTATAAGAAAACAAACATAATAGCCAGCAGAAAACACAGCCAACAGAATCAACGTAAATATATGTAAAATAGCAGAGTTATTGAGCACAAAATAAATGTAAAATGTGTATTTTAACACATTTAAAGAGTTAAGATCAAGCAGATTTGAAAAGGAGAAAAATTGTACACCTAAAAATTGAAAATAAGAGCAATTAAAAGTAAAGCAGTGAATTTATATGACAGCAGTGTAGATGCAGCTGAAGAGAGAATTTGTAAACTGAAAAACCGATTGCCAAAAATATATGGATGATGCAGTCCAGAAAAGCAAGAAATAAAACATATTTTTAAAGGGAATAAGAGAACTGGAGGCTTAAAAGAAGCTATGTTTTAGTTTGGGTTCCCTTGAAAGTAGAATATAAAACAATAACTAAGGTTTAGTTTATTTACCTTGATGATGATAATAGAGAATAATAGTGCAAAAGTTCTGACTTATTATTAAATTATTGTAGGCAACAGGCACTTAATCTCACTGTGTATCCCTTAAGGGATCATGTAAGAAGTGCTTCAGAACTGAACCTCAAAAATCAAAAGAGCCTGGGTAAGTTATTAATAGATCCTCAACTTCTTTAGTCGAGGTATGTTCCTGGAAGTTTCAGTTTTCGCTGTAGTTATAGGCTGTGGCTGTGGATAAACTGGGCAGTCTTCCATAGCTTAGGAAAAAGTTTCTAGGCAGAAAGCAGAGAGATGCTGTTATTATGTGTACTCTTCAGACACTGGTAATGTGCAAGCAACTGACAACCACAGTTCAGCTGACATCAGATTAGCCAAAGGGATGTAGTGCAAGACTCCAAAAATGTCTGCTTCAGTATCTACTACAAAAGTAATGAGTTAGAAAAGAAGAGGAGAGAATATATGTAATCAGCATTTTAGATATAATAAATAGAAAGCACCAGGTAGAAAGAAAAGAATTGAAAAGCAGGTAGAAAAGAAGGGTAGAATACCTTTTTAGGAGCAGTTGCAAAACTCTAAGATGGCCAGACACAGTGGCTCACACCTGGTAATCCCAGCACTTTGAGAGGCTGAGGCAGGTGGGTCACTTAAGGTCAGGAATTTGAGACCAGGTCAATATTGTGAAACTCTGTTTCTACTAAAAATACACAAGAATAGCGAGGCATGGTGGTATGCACCTCTAATCCCAGCTACTCAGGAGGCTAAGGCACAAGAATCACTCGAATCTGCGAAGTAGAGATTGCAGCAAGCTGAGTTCATGCCATTGCACTCCAGATGACAGAGCAAGTGCAGTCCTGATGAGAGAGTGAGACTCCATTTCAAAAAAAAAGAAAAAGAAAACCTCTAAGGTGACTTATCGAGCAAGAATTGAAACTGAATGACAGCGAAACATTATATTTAACATGCTAAAAAATATCTATTAAACTAGAATATACAACCAGCTAAAAATAAATTTTAAAATTGTGAGCAAAATAAAACCATATTTTGTTAAAAACTGAGGAAGTTTCCACCAACAGAACAATCTTACTGAAGTAAAGTCTAAAAATACCTAAGTTATAAGATTAAATATCAAGGTAAAAATGATAAACATAAATAAAAAGTGGTGAGTGTGTAGATCTAATATTTATTGCATACAAAAATAGTATGTTATGGCTTAAAAAGAGAACTAAAAATACATAAACATGTTTCTTAGTATGTTATGTAAATCAAAAAGAAATATTTGGAATTAGAGTGTAGTTTTTCAGAATATTTGTTAACTTTAGATCTTATAAATGATATATAGTAAAATAACATATATAACCACCTAAAATAATAGAGTATATAGTTTTCAATATAGGCAAAATATAAAATTGAATACAAGACAATTGCAAATAAATACAGGAAAAAAACCCACACAAAATAACAAATATGACAAGTACCATGGACTAAATGTGTCTTTAAAAATTTATGTGTTGAAACTTAATGGCCAATGTTTGAGTATTAAGTGGTGGGGCCTTTGGGAAGCGATTGAGCCATTACAGTAGAGCCCTCAAGGGTAAGATTAAGGCTCTTATAAAAAAGTTTGTGGGAGTGGGTTTGCTCCTTTGTGCTTTTCTGCCATGTAAATACATAGCAAGAAGGCCCTCATAATACAGCAAACTAGCCAGTGCCTTGATTTTGAACTTCACAGGTTCCAGAATTATGAGAAAATAAAAAATGTCAGTTATTTATAAATGATTTAGACTCTGGTATTTAGTTGCAGCAGTACAAATGGACTAAGGCAGCAAGAAAAATAGAAAGCATAAAACAATTGTAAAAATAATTCAAATACATCAACAAGTATAACAAATTGGTTAAATAATCCACTTTACACTCTACAATAAGTTAGTTAAATACTCCACTTTACACTCAAAGAGCATAAAAACACATTTTAAAAATTCAGCTGTATGTTTGTTCATAGCCTAAACCTTAAGAAAGTGTGTGTTTCTTTGCCTCTGCCATTTCTTGAGAAGAACATTCTTTGGGTACCAATGGTTTCAGGGCCTGAGAGATATATGAAATAACCTAAGTTGAAGCTGCAGTTTGTAGCCAAGCCCAGTCAGTAGAATTCCCAGCAGATGCCTAAGTTATAAATAAATGCTAAATGTTGAATGCCATTAAGTTTTCATGTTTTTTTTTGTTACACAGCATTATTTTAGCAAAGGCTAAAATGATACTCTTTAAAAGTGAAAGGTAAACTATAATCAGAAAAGCTGAAATTCAAAATATAGAAAAATTACAAGCATAATACTAATAAAAGGAACCAAAGTGTATTATCAGACAAAATAAAGGATGACTAGAGATAAAACTGTCATTATATAATTTTTTTTTTTTTTTTAGACGGAGTTTTGCTCTTGTTACCCAGCCTGGAGTGCAGGTGCGATCTCGGCTCACCACAACCTCAGCCTCCTGGGTTCAGGCAATTCTCCTGCCTCAGCCTCCTGAGTAGCTGGGGTTACAGGCACACGCCACCATGCGCAGCTAATGTTTTGTATTTTTAGTAGAGACGGGGTTTCACCATGTTGACTAGGATGGTCTCGATCTCTTGACCTCGTGATCCAACCGCCTCGGCCTTCCAAAGTGCTGGGATTACAGGCGTGAGCCACCATGCCCGGCCATTTTATATAATTTTTTAAATGAAGGTTTAATTTATATTTAACAAATATCAAATATATAAATCAAAAACTGATATAAATACAAGAAACAAAAAGACAACAATTATATTAGGAGATTTTTAGCACATTTTTTAGTGTTTGCTTATTGACAGTTCAAGAATTTAAATACAGTGGAAAAATTAGAAAAATCAAAAACATAATTTTCACATTTGATCTAATGAACTTATGTAGAGCGCTTGAAATATTACTATACCACTCACATTCATAGGACTTGAATGAAGACAGACTCTAAGAGAGCCATATAATAAATATTTATGTCAATGAAATTATAGTGGAAATCAGCAGAAATATAATTAGACAGAAGTAAGAAATACATTTCCAGTCTTTCCATGTTATTGTGCTACCTGGTATTTTCACTGCTTTTTATTTTAGCTATTTTTGCATATAGTAGTATCATATTGCGGTTTTACTAAACACTTTCTTTATGACTAATAATGTTGAGCACCTTTTCATATTTTTATTTTCCATTTTATATCTCTTTTGTGAAATACCTATTTAAGTTTCTTTTCAATTGACTTGTCTCTACTTTGTTGTTATTAATAAATTGTAGGATGTCTTCTTGTATTTTTGGTATGCATGTCTTTTTTTCCTGATATATTTATGACAAATAACTTTTCTATTTCTTTAGCTTTATCTGTATACTTTAATGCATCTTAGATGAACAATTTCTTAATTTTATCATTGTCTAATTTCTTACTTTTCATAGGTATTGCCTTTGTGCTTTAAGAAAACTTTGCTTACTGTGTTGTCATGAAGCTGTTTTCCTATGCTTTCCCCCCACATCCTTATTTTTCCACCATTAATATTTATATTTGCAACCCATGTGGGATTAAGTTTTGGGAAAGATGGGGGGGGGAAGGTTCTCAATGCATTTATTTCCTTATGCATATCCAATTGATTCAGTGTCAATTATTGAAAATATTTTTCCACACTTTACCTCTGTTTCACATTTGTTAAAAATCAGAACACTAAGCTTTGCTCAGTGGCAGTATCGTAGCCAATGAGGCTTATCCGAGGCGCGATTATTGCTAATTGAAAACTTTTCCCAATACTCCACCATGATGACTTGAAATATAGTCAGCATTGGCAATTTTTGACAGTCTCTATGGAGACTGAATTATAAAAAAAAAAAATTAAAAAAAATCAGAACACTATATATAAATGAATCTATTTCTGGATGTTCTGTATAGCTCTAATATATAGCTTGCTGAATCATAAATTGGTACAACTTTGAAAAGCCATTTGGAAATATATGCTAAGTTTGAACATATGCATACACCTATGATTCAGTAATTCTATTCCTAGAAGTGTCATAATTTAAGGGTGTTATCAATTGCTTCATTGGCTCCCCTAAGTGCTGGCATCACACTGCTCATTTTAAACTTTTACCTGGTTTTCTAGGTGCCCGTCCCCAACATGTATAACAGAGTGAAAAGCCTCAGAAGGAATTCCTTATTATAGTCATTCCCTCCTTTTCATGTTGACTGATTTATTTTCAACGCACCCTGACAAGAATGCTCCACATGCCACAAGCTATGCCATTCACAGCCCTCAAAAAAAGGTACTGGTCCATGGGTCCTCACTCTGTTCTCTCCCTCCCTGCATTTGTGTGTGCCTTTAGGTATGCTGTGCCTCCTCTCTAGGACCTGTGAGTATAATCAATCCTTCAATTTCATATGCCTTTCTGTGTAATTTCCATAACTCTGTTGGAGTAATCCATAATGACCCCATAAGGAAAGTTACTCTCTCATTTATAAAAGTTGTAAATTAAGAATAAATGTCTACATGTGTTTGCCAAAAGACATGTACCACAATGTTTAAAGAAAGGTTATTTGTAATAGCTAAACACGGAAAACTACCAAAATATTCACAAATGTTTTAATGGATAATTATGGTATATCATACAATGAAATATATAGAACAATAAAAATGAATTAACTATGACTATGTATAATAGCATGAATGGATTTCAGAAACACAATGTATAGGGGTCAAATCTATCAAAAAGTGGGTAGGGATCTTATATGATAAAGTTATGCTACAGGAAAAACTAGTCTGTAGTGCTAGAAGAAAGGCTATTTTTGTCCACTGATTGCAGCCGTGTTCATAAACAGGGAAAAATTTAAGTTACTGATCATGCTCCATGTTTTGAATTGGATGTTAGTTGCACAATATATTCAATTTATGAACGTTCAGTTCACTGCACATTGTGCTTTGTGCATTTTATATAGATATTATATTTAATAAACAAATTTGAAAAATAAAATATTTACATAATTTGTAATTAAATAATAGATTTTTTCCCCCAAGACAGAGTCTTGCTCTGTTGCCCAGGCTGAAGTGCAGTGGTGTGATTTTGGCTCAGTGCAACCACCACCTTGGGTTCAAGCAATTCTCCTGCCTCAGTGGCTGGAATTACAGGTGTGTACCACCACACCTGGCTAATTTTTTTGTATTTTTAATAGAGATAGTGTTTCACCATATTGGCCAGACTGGTCTCGAACTCCTGACTTTCTAATCCACTGGGTTTACAGGCGTGAGCCACCACGCCTGGCCCAGATTTAATAAATCTTAGAGCATAGCCAAAACTTGTTGAATTAAGCTAAATCTCAGCTTAATTGGAATGTTGTAACAGTTATACATGCTTACGTTAGGAAAAAAAAAGGAAATTTTTGAAATAAGTGAAGCATTTAATATGAAAGAATACAGCAAGAGATTAAATGTAAATAAGGTAAAAAGAAGAAAGCATAGTGCAGAAAGCACCAAAATAGAAAATAAACAAAAAATAAATTAAAAAATCAAATAGTTTGAGTTCTTTTATAAAAAATGAGTAAAATTGATGATATATTTTCAAGGATGATCAAGAGAAAAAGAAAGTAGTCAGAAATAAAGATAGTAAATAATGCTTTGGGAATAAAAAATAATACATAAACCATGGCAGAAATTAAATAGATAATGAAAGGATATGATGAGAAAGTGATTGCAGGATGGTACATTTGAAAAATCACACTAAACAAAGGTCGAGAAAAAAAATTCTGCAAAACAGGACTCAATTTAATCAATAACCAATCAATTATTCAGAAACAAAGACATGCTCCAGCTTGAAATCAGAAGGTGAAGAGAGAAGTAATAAGAAGTAAGGGTGAAAAAACAGAATTAATTGAAAATCTGAGAGATGAATACCTGTACAAATTGGCATCTTCCACTTGATTCTCTATTTCTTCATCCCATCCTCATGCATTTAGCTTTAAATCCCAGGTAAAAACCAACCAACCAGCTAAAATGACAATAATAAATAAACAAATACATATATAAGTAAAAATCTACAAAACAATTAAAAAATGAAGTATCAACTTGAAAAGTTTTAGGATTCTGGTACTAGAAATCAAAGTCACATTCATTCATGGTTTTTCAGACAACTCACATCTTAATCAAAGGCTATTACTTGCCCAGTGATATCAACCTGTACATAATTATCTACCAATATTATTATTTATGGGAGCGGCTTTGCTGAAAATAGACCAACATAAATAGGAATGTGGGAAATCTACATATGTAAGAGTGGAAGAAAACTACAATAGCCACATGGAAGAAATCAACCTATAAAAATCAGATGTACGAAGGAAAGTAAAAGCTTGAAATATAAAAACCAAGATACACAAAGATTAGAACTGACTCTGGAAGAAAGAAACATTGTCAAGAAAATACAAGATTATTTAAAATAATATCACCAACACCAACAATAGCAAACAGTTCACTAATAAAGTTTCTATTTTTAAAAAGTGGTACTTTGATTCATGTGCTAATTTAGAGCACAAGTCTTAGAGTCATCCTTACCTGCTCTCTTTCTCATCTTATATTCTCATCTGAATCACAGCAAATATTATCATTTCTACCTGAAAATACATTCAGAATCCAATTTCTTCTCATAAGCTCCAGAACTACCACCCTATCTATGCAAGAAACCATTATCCCTGCAGTAAACCATTTAAATGGCCAGTTGGTATTTGGGTAACAGTAATATGAGTAATGACTGAACTTACCACAATATCTGCTTTCCATAATATTTTCTCCCATCTCAAGTTAACTCTAAATAAGCATTTGCTGATTAGACACAGATAAACTGAATTATACTAGTTTATGTAATGGGAAATAGAAGCTCGAAAGTATTCAAGCTCAAAAGCAAAGAAATCAACATTGCTACGTAATTAGGTATAAACCAGGTGAGGAAGTGAACTACTTTCACTGGCTGAATAGAAATCTTTTAGGAGAGAAGGCAAAGGAAAAACATGTTCTGCAGATATTCAAATAAATCATATATAAATGAAGAAAAGTGGAGCAGAATAGTCAAGAGATTTTTTTCTAATCAGAACTATATAATGCATGAATAGATTATTTGGCACCATCATGGTCAAATTATCTGTAGTGAGTTAAAGGTTATACATACAAGGATGATAACATTTCAAAAAGCATCAACAAAACAGGAAAATACTAGATTTGCATCATAAAGGATACACTCCTTGCTGAGCTTTAAGCAGAACAGAAGAAATGCATTTGCATGAAAAATTGAAAGACAGTCTGTCAATATGAGCAAAGTGATGTGGAAAATTGGAATAATTATCTGGATAATTCAGGCCAAAAATGCTAATGTGGTAAAAGAGTTCTTTACAACTTGATTTATCTAGGTCAACTGTCTACATTTATTAAATTAACTGGACAATTATTCAAGTCGCCATTTTTTCAAGCTTGAATAGACTTTGGTATTGATTTCTTGTTTGTGGGTTGAAGCAGAAGAGCTTTGTGCATTATTGGCATTTCCATATTGGATATATATAATATTCATTTTTAATCTCAGCATGTACTCAATTACAGTTTAAGAAATACATGCAATATAGTTAAATACTTAGTCTGTGGTTAAAATAGGGTTGGTAAATATTGGTTTTCAGTTTAGACTTGTATTAAAGCATTGTCTCAAGCACAAAACAAGTTAGGCTTTTTTTTTTTCTTTTTGAGACAGTCTTGCTCTTGTCACCCAGGCTGGAGTGCAATGGCATGATCTCTGCTCACTGCAACCTCTGCCTTCCAGATTCAAGCAATTCTCCTGCCCCAGCCTCCCATGTAGCTGGGATTACAGGCCCCTGCCACCATGCCCAGCTATTTTTTTATATTTTTGGTAGAGATGAGTTTTCACCATGTTGGTCAGTTGATCTTGAACTTCTGACCTCAGGTGATCTACCCACTTCAGCCTCCCAAAGTGCTGGCATTACAGGCGTAAGCCAACACACTCAGCCTCAAGTTAGTTTTATAAGTCTTGCAAATGCTTGACAAAATCACTTAAAATAGGGCTCTGAGTGTTTTGAGTGACAATTTGACTGCAGAATTTTGATTCAATTAATTAAAGTATCAGTTTGATGATTAAATTTATCTTTTTACACAATACAAATATTGAAAGGTTTTCTTTTGAGAATGGTTTTTTCGGGATAATTGGAAAATAATCACATATGGCTTCTCCAGATATGTGTAAGAAAAGAATGAACTGGAAACAATAATAATATTTGGAAATAACTGCTTAACATGTGACAATTTCAAGCATCATGTATCACAAGTAACTATAAGGCATATGTTTATTTTAAAGACTTGTGCACTGAAACTGGAAGATGGAAGATATATCTTAAATTCAAGTTTCCAAAGACCCTTTTGTTGAGTTCTATCAGGCAGCAAAAGACTTCCTCCAAGCCTGTTTAGACAATTAAGAAAATAAGAGAAATACAGTGAGGCACCACATAAAGATGTTTCAGCAAATGATGGACAGCATGTGTGATGGAATATTATAGTGAAGTGAAAATTTCCTATCACCTAGTAACACTGTAGCCATCTTAATGTTATAGGGGAATGCATTACCTTTTCTATTTTTAGAAATCTTTAGATACACAAATAATTACCACTGTATAACTGTTCAGTACAATTTTGTAGCCTAGGACCAATAGTCTATGCCTTACAGCCTAGGTGTGAAGTTAAGTTATACCATCTAGGCTCATGTGGTTACACTCCATGATGTTCACACAATGATAAAATTGCCTAACATTTCTCAGAATGTATCCCTGTCATTAAGCAACACATGATTGAGCTTTATGGCTTGACAGACACTGCAAAACAAATGCATGCTTGAAAATGTCATTTATAAAGAGCTCTTATCTCAGGTATGGTCCACATAATGTATTACCTTGAGATATATAAGTTGGGGGGAGGATCCAACATAGCCAAATAGGAACAGCTCCTGAATGCAAATCCCAGAACCAACAATGCAGAGGGTGAATATTCACCGCATTTCCAAACAAGTTTTCTCTGCCCACAGACCAGGAGATTCCTGGGCTGAAAAGTGCATGAGTTTCTGGTATGGCTGCTTCAGCCGATGTGGGTTTGCCAACAGAAACTCACACAAATCTGGGCAGCAGTTTCAACTGGTGCCTAGAATGCCTGGGAGACAGAGCCGCCCATTCAATTGAAAGGGAGGGGGCTGAGACAGGGAGCCAGGTGATCTGGCTCAGCAGGTACCACCCCTACAAAACAAGCAATCTGAAACACTCTGGATTGAGAGTTTTGCAGCAAGCACAGCTAAAACTGGGATGGTTCAGCTCAGGGGAGGCAAGGGCGTTTGCCACTACTGAGGCAGTCTGCCAATACCGAGGCAGCTGTAACTGCCTCAAGGAAGTTCACACAGCAGCTAGGCAGAGCCCATGGCAGCTTAGCAATGCCTCTGCTGGGCAGACTGTGATTAGACTATCTCTGTGCGGGGCAGGGCATCTATGGAAAAAGGCAGCAGCACCTCAGGAACTTATAAATAAAGCCTGACCTTCCTAGGACAGAGCACCTGGGAAAAGAGGCAGTTATGAGTTCCGCTGCAGCAGACTTAAATGTACCTGCCCAGCAGCTCTGCATGGAACAATGGAGCTCCCAGCACAGCACTTGAGCTCCTGTAAGGGACAGATTGTCTCCTCAAGAAGCTCCCCAACCCCTGTATAACAAAAAAGACACCTCATAAAGGAGAGCTCAGGCTGACATCAGACGGGTACCGTTCTGGGATGAAGATAACAGAAGAAGAAACCAGCAGCAACCCTTACTGTTCTGCAGCAGCCTCAGGTGATCCCCAGGCAAGCAGGGTCTGGAGTGGACATCCAGCAGTCCTACAGCAGAGGGGCCTGACTGTTAGAAGGAAAACTAAGAAACAGAAAGAAATAGTTTCAACTTCAACAAAAAGGACATCCACTCAGAGACGCCATCTGAAAGTCACCAACTGCAAGGACCACAGCAGATAAAGCCACAAAGATGGGAAGAAACCAGCACACAAAGGATGAAAACACCAAAAACCAAAATGCCTCTCCTCCTTCAAGGGATCACAACTCCTCAACAGCTAGGGAACAAGCTGGATGGAGGAAGAATCTGATGAATGGACAGAAGCAGGCTTCAGAAGGTGGGTAATAACAAACTTCTCAGAGCTAGAAGAACACATGCTAATCCAATGCAAAGAAACTAAGAACTTTGAAAAAGGTTAGATGAAATGCTAAGTAGAATAAACAGCTTAGACAAGAATATAAATGACTTGATGGAGCTGAAAAACACAGCACGAGAACTTTGCAAAGCATACACGAGTTTCAATAGCAGAATCGATCAAGCAGAAGAAAGGATATCAAAGATTGAAGATCAACTCAATGAAATAAAATGAGAAGGCAAGATTAGAGAAAAAAGAGTGATAAGAAATGAACAAAGCCTCCAAGAAATATTGGATTATGTGAAAAGACCTAATCTACATTTGATAGGTATACACAAATGTGATGGAGAGAATGATTTCAAGCTGGAAAACACTCTTCAGGATAATATCCAGGAGAACTTCCCCAACCTAGCAAGGCAGGCCAACATTCAAATCCAGGAAATACAGAGAACACCACAAAGATATTCCTCAAGAAAAGCAGCCCCAAGGCACATAATCATCAGATTCACCAGGGTTCAAATGAAGGAAAAAATGCTAAGGGAAGCAAGAGAGAAAGATCGGGTTACACACAAAGGGAAGCCCATCAGACTCACAGCAGATCTCTCCACAGAAACTCTACAAGCCAGAAGAGAGTGCGGGCCAATATTCAACATCCTTAAAGAATAGACATTTCAACCTAAAGTTTCATATCCAGCCAAACTAAGCTTCATAAGTGAAGGAGAAATAAAATCCTTTATGGACAAGCAATTGCTGAGAGATTTAATCACCACCAGGCCTGCCTTACAAGAGCTCCTGAAAGAAGCACTAAACAAGGAAAGGAACAACAAGTACCAGCCACTCCAAAAATGTACCAAATTGTAAAGACCATTGACACAATAAAGAAAATGCGTCAACTAATGGGCAAATCACCCAGCTAGCATCAAAATGGCAGGATCAAATTCCCTCATAACAATATTAACCTTAAATGGAAATGGGCTAACCACCCCAATCAAAAGACACAGACTGGCAAATTAGATAAAAGTCCACACCCATCAGTGTACTGTATTCAGGAAACCCATATCATGTGCAAGGACACAGATAGGCTAAAAATAAAGGGATGGAGGAAGATTTATCAAGTAAATGGAGAGAAAAAAAAAGTAGGAGTGCAATCCTAGTCTCTGATAAAATGGACCTTAAACCAACAAAGATCAAAAGAGACAAAGAAGGTCATTACTTAATAGTAAAAGGATAAATGCAACAAGAAGAGCTAAGGATCCTAAATATATATGCACCCAACACAGGAGCACCAAGGTACATAAAGCAAGTTCTTAATGACCTACAAAGAGACTTAGACTCCCACACAATAATAGTAGGAGAATTTAACACTCCACTGTCAATATTAGGCAAATCAACGAGACAGAAAATTAACAAGGATATCCAGTACTTGAACTCAGATCTGGACCTAGAAGACCTAATAGACATCTACAGAAATCTCCACCCCAAATGCACAGAATATACATTCTTCTCAGCACCACATTGCACCTACTCCAAAATTGACCACGCAATTGGAAGTAAATCACTCCTCAGCAAAGGCAAAAGAATGGAAATCATAACAGTCTTTCTGATCACAGGGCAATCAAATTAGAACTCAGGATTAAGAAACTAACTCAGAACTGCACAACTTCATGGAAATGGAACAACTGGCTCCTGAATGTCGACTGGATAAACAATTAAATGAAAGCAGAAATAAAGATATTTTGTGAAACCAATGAGAGCAAAGACGTAACGTACCAGAATCTCTGGGACACATTTAAAGTAGTGTCTAGAAAGAAATTTATAGCAATAAATGCCCACATGAGAAGCAAGGAAAGAACTAAAATCGACACCCTATCGTCAAAGTTGAAAGAACTAGAGGAGCAAGATCAGAAAAACTCAAAAGCTAGCAGAAGACAAAAAATAACTAAGATCAGAGCAGAACTGAAGGAGACAGAGACACAAAAATCCTTCAAAAATCAATAAATCCAGGAGCTGGTTTTTTGAAAAGACAAAAGATAATAGACAGACCTCTAGCCAGATTAATAAAAAAGAAAAGGGGGAAGAATCAAATAGATTCAATAAAAAACAATAAAGGGGACATCACCGATTCTACAGAAATACAAACTATCATCAGAGATTATTACAAACAATTCTGTGCACATAAACCAGTAAACTTGGAAGAAATGGATAAATTCCTAGACACTTGCACCCTCCCCAGCCTAAATCAGGAAGAAGTGTAAACCCTTGAACAAACCAATAACAAGGGCTGAAGTTGAGGCAGCAATTAATAGCCTACCAACCAAAAAAAGTCCAGGTCCAGATGGGTTCATACCCGAATTCTACCAGAAGTACAAAGAGGAGCTGGTACCATTTCTTCTGAATCTATTCCAAACAATCCAAAAAAGAGGGAATCCTTCCCAAATCGTTTTATGAGATCAACATCTTCCTGATACCAAAACCAGGCAGAGATGCAACTAAAAAATAAAACTTTAGGCCAATATCCATGATGAACGTCAATGCAAAAATTTTCAATAAAATACTGCCAAACCGGTTACAACAGCACATCAAAAAGCTTATCCATCATGATCAAGTAGGCTTTATCCTGGGGATGCAAGACTGCTTCAACATTCGCAAGTCTATAAATGTAATCCATCACATAAACAGAACCAAAGACAAAAACCACGTGATTATCTCAACAGATGCAGAGAAGGCCTTTGACAAAATTCAACAGCACTTTATGCTAAAAACTCTCAATAAACTAGATATTGAAGGAACATACCTCAAAATAATAAAGGCTATTTACCACAAACCTACAGCCAATATCATACAGAATGGGCAAAAAGTGAAAGCATTCCCTTTGAAATCTGGGACTAGACGAGGATGCCCTCTCTCACCACTCCTATTCAATATAGTATTGGAAGTTCAGAGCAATTAGGCAAGAAAAAACATAAAGTGTATTCAATTAGGAAAGGAGGAAGTCAAATTATCCCTATTTGCAGATGATATGATAGTACATTTAGAAGACCCTATCATCTCAGCCCAGAATCTCCTGAAACTGATAAGCAACTTCAGCAAAGTCTCAGGATACGAAATCAATGTGCAGAAATCACAAACATTCAAATACACTGATAACAGACTAACAGAGAGCCAAATCATGAGCGAACTCCCATTCACAGTCGCTACAAACAGAATAAAATACCTAAGAATACAACTAACAAAGGATGTAAAGGACCTCTTCAAGGAGAACTACAAACCACTGCTCAAGGAAATGAGAGAGAACACAAACAGATGGAAAAACATTCTATGCTCATCGTTAGGAAGAATAAATATCCTGAAAACGGCCATACTGCCCATAGTAATTTATAGATTCGATGCTCTCTGCATCAAGCTATCAATGACCTTCTTCACAGAACTGGAAAAAACCACCTTAAACTTCATATGGAACCAAAAAAGAGCCTGCATAGCCAACACAATCCTAAGCAAAAAGAACAAGCTAGAGGCATCCCACTACCTGACTTCAAACTATACTACAAGGCTACAGTAATCAAAACAGCATGGTACTGGTACCAAAACAGAGATATAGACCAATGGAACAGAACAGAGGCCTTGGAGGCAATGCCACACATCTACAACCATCTGATCTTTGACAAACAGGACAAAAACAAGCAATGGGGAAAGGATTCTCTACTTAATAAATGGTGTTGGGAAAACTGGCTAGCCATGTGCAGAAAGCAGAAACTGGACCCCATCCTGACACCTTACACTAAAATTAACTCCAGATGGATTAAAGACTTAAACATAATAAATAACACCATAAAAACCCTAAAAGACAACCTAGGTAAAACTATTCAGGACATAGGTATAGGCAAGGACTTCATGACTAAAACACCAGAAGCATTGGCAACAAAAGCCAAAATAGACAAATGGTACCTAATTAAACCCCAGAGCTTCTGCACAGCAAAAGAAACAATCATTAGAGTGAACCAGCAACCAACAGAATGGGAAAAAATTTTGCAGTCTACCCATTGGACAAAGGTCTAACATCCAGAATCTACAAAGAACTAAAACAGATTTACAAGAAAAAAAAAAAAAAAAAAA
>NW_022436985.1:1060255-1093772 GCF_009761245.1 Sapajus apella
AAAAAAAAAAAAAAAAAAAAAAAAAAAAAAACCATTCAAAAGTGGGCGAAGGATATGAACAGACATTTTTCAAAAGAAGACATTCTTGAGGCCAACAAACATGAAAAAATGCTCATCATCACTGGTCATTAGAGAAATGCAAATCAAAACCACATTGAGATACCATCTCACCCCAGATAGAATGGCGATCATTAAAAAATCTGGAGGAAACAGATGCTGGAGAGGATGTGGAGAAATAGGAACACTTTTACACTGTTGATGGGAGTGTAAATTAGTTCAACCATTGTGGAAGACAGTGTGGCGATTCCTCAAGGACCTAGAAATAGAAATTCCATTTGACCCAGCAATCCCATTATTGGGTATATATCCAAAGGATTATAAATCTTTCTATTATAAAGACACATGTACATGTATGTTCATTGTGGCACTGTTTACAATAGTAAAAACCTGGAACCAACCCAAAGGCCCATCGATGATGGACTGGACAAGGAAAATGTGGCACATATACACCATGGAATACTATGAAGTCATAAAAAATGATGAGTTCCTGCCTTCATAGGGACATGGATGAATCTGGAAATCATCATTCTCAGCAAACTGACACAAGAACAGAAACCAAACACAGCATGTTCTCACTCAGGCGGGTGTTCAACAGTGAGAACACATGGACACAAGGAGGGGAATATCACAGACTGTTGTCTGTTGGGGGGCAGGGGAGGCACAGCTGGGGGATGGGGAGCTTGTGGAGGGACAACATGAGGAGAAATGCCAGATATAGGTGATGGGGGGAGGGAGGCAGCAAACCACATTGCCATGTATGTACCTATGCAACAATCCTGCATGATCTGCACATGTACCCCAGAACCTAAAGTACAATAAAGAAAAGAAAGAAAATTCTTTAAAAAAAAGTGTATTAAATAAATGGGTACATAAGAGGCTCTAATAAAAATGTTGCAATAAAAAAAAGATATATAAGTTGGGAAATTTTTTACAATGGTGATGAAGATGAATAAGTCCATAGAGCATAATTTTGCAACCTTGGTGATATTGACATTTGGGACCACATAACTCTTTGTTGTGGAGGCCTGTCTTGTGCGTTGCAGGTTTTTTTAGCAGGAGCGTGCCTGGTCTCTTCCACTAAGTGCTGGTAGCACCCTTCCCCCAAATGTAACAACTGAAAATGTCTCTTATTATTGTAACTGCTGGTTGTTTACAACATTGTTAAAAATGTCCCATAATCACCGCCACAGAGGCTACACCTGATGTTGATCTCAGCACTGCTGTATCTGCACAACCACTCCAGAACCCTTGTAATGAAGTATAGAACTCGCAATTCCAACCAAATATGAGCATGTTGCTCTCAGAGGTTGCAGCTTTTCAGCTTTGTCTTAGCTAGAAGATATATTTAAAAACTGAAAGGAAAAATACAGTTAACAGTGACTCGGCCCTTTAATTGTATTAAACCCTCAAGAGACCTCCCAAAGAAAACAGTAAATCCAACTCTGAGTATTCAGGCTTACGGCCATTCCAAGTGAAGAGTGAAAGAAACTGCTGCTGGGAGATCTCTGGTCAAATTGGCAATCTTATATTAGTTAGGGCTCTGCAAATAGAGTGGCTTTCTACCGATGCTTGGATTTTCCCATAAGATGGAAAGCCTGAGCTCTAGATTTCTTAAAAAGAAATGATCAAAGACCTATACTAAAGTCTGAATAGAGTCATTAAGGCTGCCAGATTTCCTTGAGTTTCTGTCATCGCTTGCTAGGGCTACTGCTTTCTCCAATAACAAAAGTCTGTTTAAAAAAGAAAAGAGAAGAAAAATGAAAAGAAAAGGAAAAGGCCAGGCACGGTGGCTCACGCCTGTAATCCCAGCTATTTGGGAGGCTGTGGCAGGAGAATCGCTTGAACACGGGAGGCAGAGGTTGGGGTGAGCCGAGATTGCGTAGTTGCACTCCACCCTGGGTGACAAGAGAGAGATTGTCTCAAAAAGAAAACCTGACTGTTTAAGTGTTTCAATGAAAACTGGCCAAAAAACAATCACCGAAATAAATGCTTGTTTGAGAATATCTAGCAGTGAAGCAAGGATTTTAAAAAAATTATAGTTTATGTTTTTGCTATTAGAATGCTGGCTGAAAATGCCTGCTAGTATTAAAAAAACTATCTTTTGTTATTTAAATTGTCCATATCAAATGGTGTTAATAAAGAATTTTTTCTCTGCTGATTAGTTAGATAAGGAAAATAATTTTAAAAATGTTTTAAATAGAGATGCCAGAAACAAAACAAAACATTGAGAACAGGGTTTCTCAGCTGTAACATTATTGATATTTTGGAGCAGATGATCGTTTTTTACAGGGGAGGCTGTCCTGTGCACTGTAGGATGTTTAGCAGTATCCCTGGCCCCTGCCCTCTAGATGACAGCAGCACTAACATCACAGACCTTTCTCTATTTCCCCTGTTATTAACATTTTAAATAGTGTATACATTTGTTACAATTGATGAGACTATATTTATCGTTATTATTCATAAAGTCCATAGTTTACAGTAGGTTTCAATTTTTGTAGTGTACATTATAGAGGTCTTGACAAATTTCATGATGTAAATACACCATAGTAATATTGCACAGAGTAGTTTAAATGCCCTAAAAATCCCTTTGCTCTGCCTGGTCATTCCTCCTCCCCACTTTGAATCCCTGGCAACCACTAATCTTTTTACGATCTCTGTAGTTTTGCCTTTTTATGAATGCCATACACTTTAAATGTGTATGTAGTATATAGTACGAACACAGTATGCAGCGTTATCACATTGGTTTCTTCCACTTAGCAATATGCACGTAAGGTTCCTCCATGTCTTTTTGTGTTAACATTTATTTTTACATTGGAATAATATTTCTTTGTATGGATGCACCAGAATTTATTTCTCCATTCACTTATTGAAGGACATCTTGGTTGCTTTCAAGTTTTAGCAATTATGAAGAGAGGTGCTATACATATTCATGTGCAGGTTTTTTTGTGTGGATTTAAGTTGCCAATTCATTTGGGTATTTATGAGGGAAATCTGTTGCTGGATCATATGTAAGAAAATGTTTAGTTCTATAAGAAACTGCCAAAAAGTCTTTCAGAGTTAGCTGTACCTTTTTCACTCCTACCTGCAATGACTGACAGTTTCTGCCACTTGGTATCTTCACTAACATGTATTGTCAGTATTCTAGATTGTTGCCATGTTAATGTATGTGTATTGATATCTCATTGTTTTTATTTGAAACTACCTACTAACATATGATATGGAACATCTTTTTCATGTGCTTATTTGCCATCTGTATATCTTCTTTGGTGAGATGTCTGCTGAAACCTTTTATCTATACTTTAATTGGGTTGTTTGTTTTTTATTTTTGGGTTTTAAGATTTCTTTGTGTGTTTTGGATACCTGCCCTTTTTAGGATGTGTGTTTTACAAAAATTTTCTCCCAGTCTCTGGCTTGTCATTTCATTCTCTTAAACCTTTTGCAGAACAGCAGTTTATAATTTTAATAAAATCTAATTTGTCAGTTTTTTTCATTTATGGATTATGCTTTTGGTGTTCTATCTAAGAAGTCATTGCCAAACTTATGATCACCTAGATTTTTCCCTATATAATCTTCTAGGAGTTTTATATCTTTGCATTTTTCAGTGAGGTCTCTAATCCATTTCATGTTAATTTTTGTAAAAGGTGTAAAGTTGTGTCCAGATTCATTTTTTGTGTGCATGAGAATGTCTAGTTGTTCCATTCCAAGTTGTTGAAAATACTATCCTTTTTTCATTAAATTGCCTTTACTCAATTGTCAAAGATCAGTTGACTATAAAGATGTTCCTTGACTTGTGATAGGATTATGTCTGTATAATCCCATCATGCCATCAATATTGTAAGTCAAAAATGAATTTAGCCAGGCTTGGTAACTCATGCTTATACTCCCAGTGCTTTGGGAGTTTGGATGGGAAGATCACTTGAGGCCAGAAGTTCCAAACCTGTCTGGGCAACACAGCAAGACCCTATCTTTACGAAAATTGTTTTGAAAATATTAGGCCAGTTTGGTACTTCAGCATGGGCTAGACCCTGTCTTCAGCAAAGACAAAAATTTGTTTAATACCATGATAAACCCATTGTAAAGTTGAAAATAGTAAGTCACCATGTAAGTGAGAGATCATCCACACTGTGTGTCTATTTCTGGACTCTGTTCTGTTCCATTGATCTAATGTCTATTCCTTTGCCAATGCCACACTGCTGTGATTATAGTAGCTTTATACAGGTTTTGAAATCAGCTACCTTCACCTTCCAACTTTATTCTCCTTTTATGTTGTGTTAGTTATTCTGGGTCTTTGACTTTCTATGTAAACTTTAAATTGGTTTGTTGAAATTCATGAAATCACTACCTGAGATTTTGATTAGGATTGCTTTGGATCTATAACTCAAAGTAGAAATAAATGACATTCTTTTTGTCCTTGTAATATCTCTCCATTTGCATAGATCTTGTTTGACATCTTTCATTAGAGTCTTATAGTTTTCTTCATATAGAGCTTGTACATATTTTGTTAGGTTTTAAAAAGCGTATTTTGTAATTACCAATTATCTGAGGATTTTTCTGTATCTTTTTGTTATTGATTCCTACTCTAATCACATTTTGGTCACAGGACATGCTTTAAGGATTTATTTTTACTAACTTGCTGAGTTTATTTAATTTATAAAACCACCAAAAACCCAGAAAATTACGTATTATTTTTAATTACACAGGAAACATTTATAAAGGGAGACCATATTGTTTCCTTTAGTTTTGTTCTTTTAGGTGTTCATTGTTCTCTGGAATCTGTAGGTTTAGATGTTTTTCGCCAAACTTGGTATGTTTTCAGCTATCATTTTTTTTAAAATAGTGTTTTGTGTATGCACTACACTAACTTTTCTTTTGACCTTATGATGACATATAGTCTATATCTACCAAAGTTTTTCTAAAGGTCACTGAATCTTTGTTTATTTTTCTGTTTGTCACATTACATTTTTCATAGTTCTCTCTCTTCTATTGCAACTACTTTCCTCTGTCATCTTTAAATTCCCCATTAAGTCCATCTGTTAAGGTTTTGCTGTAATTTTGTTGTACATTTACATTTTTCAGCTACAAAATTTTCACTTTATTCTTCTTACTTTTTTTCTATTTCTTTTGCTTAGACTTTATAATTGTATATTTATTTTAAGAGTGTTTATCACTACTTGTTAGAGCATTTTCTTAACTCATTAAAGCCTTTGTCTAGATATTTCAATATCTGCACAATCTTGGTGTTGGTGACAGTTTTTGCTTTTTTCATTTGAGTTGAAATTTTCTCAATTCTTTAAGTTCTTAGTAATTTTGCTTAATATTCTATACAGTTTAATATTATGTTATGCTACTCTATATAAAACATTGATATTTTTGTTTTGTTAGAACGAAACAGTTTTACTTTACAAACAATTGACCAAATTGGACTCAGGCTGAAAGCTCCAACCAGCATTCTCTGAGTTGTGATTCTAATATTAGTTTAGTTTTCCAACCATTGCAATGCCAATTCTAATCTATTCCAAATATTCACCAAGTCCAGGTCTTGGGTGATGTTCTATCAAGTCAGTTTTCAAACGCTATGTCTGTTTTCTAAAGTCAAGGCTACTGATGCTTAGCTCAGAGGTGAGTTTGTAAACAAATTAAAAAGTTTTTCTCCTGAGTTCACCAATTTGCACTATTGCTGAGGCACATTCCAGTTTGTGGGACCTACCTTTTTCTTGTTCTTGAGACAAAATCTGGATCTCAATTTATCCCATTCTGCCGCACATTCCTGAAACTACATCCATATTTGAGACTAAGAAGTAGGAAGATAGAGAGGAAGAAAAAAGTAAATGAACATTTTCCCCATCCTCTAATGCCCACAGCTCCCTGGTCACTGAAGAAATCCCTTTTACTCCGCTTCTTTCCTTAGAAATGTATGCTGTCACATATCAGTGTAGCCAGTGTTGCCACAGCTTCCACAGCACTATTTGGATCCTAGGGCACACAGAGTAGAGACAAGGAAGAGAAAGAAGAAAAGAAAATGGTGACGTTTTCTACTTTCTCTAAGCACTAGGGCATTTCTTTCTTGCTCTTCAAGACAGAACTATTGAGTTTTTTCCTGGATCTCTCTATCTTTGCACTGGTTTCCTCTTCCAAATTTCAGACTGCATTGAAATAAGGCTGAGACTACCACAAGGAAAAATTATAGTACAGTCAGTATTAGGCAATAGTACTTTGAATACTGGTGTTCTTCTTCTATCTTCTTGTCAGTTTTACCTTGCTATGTCTTTAAATAGCTGTCCAATGCATTCTTTCCAGGTTTCATAGCTTAACTTGGGGCATTATAGAAGTAGATAGTATTCAGTCAGTCATAGAAGTATAACTTCTAGAACTTATTTTAAAGTATGCTGTTACCTTTTGAATTTTTTAAAATCATGAGTTTTCACAATTGAGTGAACTTTCTATCTACCTTATATTTAATATATTGTTTATATAATACTCTTCCCAGAACCAATGGGAATATATTCCAAGATGGAGTCCTGAAGGTGCTGATAGTATTGAATGCTATACTGTTTTTCTCTATATGTACATAATCTGATAAAGTTTAATTTAAAAGTTAGGCACAGAGAGATTGACAGCAATAAGTAATAATAAAATAGAACAATTATAACAATTTATTGTAATAAAGATTACATGAATGTGCTCACTCTCTTTCAAAATATATTAATTTACTGTACCAAGGTCAATGAAACTGCAGAAAATGAAACCTCGCATAAAGGGAGACTAATGTATAGGCAGATTCCATCTCAGGGAGAAAAACAGAGAAGGGTATAATCTATTTCAGTAAAAGACAGAGGATATTACAAATTTTCATACATCTTTATGAACTAAAGTTTACATATTCAGTATGTCTCCTCTAAATTTAATGAGATTGAATTGAATGCGATTAGCATCTGCCAAAATTATAGCCAATTTAGCCATTTTTCAGATAAAGTTAATGGTTTGGTAAGTATACTATATATTTTTTCTTTCTTTCTTTCTTTCTTTTTTTTTTTTTTTTTTTTTTTTTTTTTGAGACAGGATCTCATCACTCTGTTGCTCAAGCTGGAATGCAGTAATGCAATCCCAGTCACTGCAGCCTCTACCTTCCAGGCTCAGGTGATCCTTCCATCCCAGCTTCCCAAGTAGTTGGGACTACAGGCATGCACCACCATACCTGGCTAATTTTTTGTTATTTTTGTAGAGACAGGATTTCACCGTGTTGCTCAGTCTGGTCTCTAACTTCTGGGCTCAACGGGTCTGCCTGCCTCAACCTCCAAAGTGCTAGGATTACAGACATGAGCCACCATACTTGGCCCAGTACAGAATATTTTCAAGTGCTAGCGTATTTATACATATTATTACTCATTCAAATTAATGTAATCCTGCAACAAATTTTGAATGTACTATTTCTGTTAATACAAAGAAGGAAAATGAAGAAATAAAGAGTAAGCAATTTGTCTTAGTTTACACAGTCTGAAAATGGTATAGCTTGGGCTTTGTTTCAATTCTTTCTGAGTCAAAGATTCTAAAGCATGTGATAAGACAAATATTTGGATTGTATGAAAGTTCCAATAAGATGGGGAGGAAAGTTATGAAAATAAAAATTAGGGAAGACTAGAACGATAATACATAGAAATAGTGAATTGGATTTTAACATAAAAAGTGACCAAAATAATAAAAGTAGTAAGTATACCTTAGTCATACTTAAGTTTCTGAAAAGAGTCATTTTTTAGTTTCCAAATCTTTTCCTGGAAGATAGTTAGGGTTTTATAACATTGTCATTTTAACCCATCACTGATAATAGGTATAAATAATAATTATAAAGATAACCCATTTTCAGAAGTTGTTAGTTTTAAAATATATTTTTTAATGTTTCTTTTGCACAGGTACATAAAAAATAGATCGGATGGTGCTGGTAAGACAGTTGTATAAGAACAGCTCTGGTTGCAGCTCCCAGCTAGATCAACACAGAAGGCAGGTGATTTCAGCATTTCTAACTGAGGTACCTGGTTCATCTCATTGGGACTGGTTAGATAGTGGGTGCAGTCCATGGAGGGCAAGCAGAAGCAGGGTAGGGTGTTGCCTCACCCAGGAAGTGCAAGGGGTTGAGGAACTGCCTCCCCTAGCCAGGGGAAGCTACTGGGGACTGTGCCATGAGGGATGGTGCTATCTGACCCAGATACTATGCTTTTCCCACTGTTTTCATAACATGCACACCAGGAGATTTGCTAGGTGCCTACACCATCAGGGAACTGAGTTTCAAGCACAAAACTGGGTGGCCATTTGGGCAGACACCGAGCTAGCTGCAGGAGTTTTTTCTGTACCTAGTGGCATCTGGAATGCCAGCAAGACAAAACTGTTCACTCCCCTGGAAAGGGGTTGAAGCCAGGGAGGCAAGTAGTCTTGCTCAGCCAATCCCACCCACACAGAACCCAGCAAGCTAAAATCCACTGGCTTGAAATTCCCACTGCCAGCACAGCAGTCGGAAGTCCACTTGAGACACTTGTGCTTGGTGAAGGGAGGGGCATCTGCCATTACTGAGGCTTAGTAGGCAGTCTTCCATTTATACTGTAAACAAAGTCACAAGGAAGTTCAAACTGGGTACAGAATCCAAACCAGCATGGCAAAGCTCCTGTGGCCAGACTGCCTCTCTAGATTCCTCCTCTTTGGGCAGGGCATCTCTGAAAGAAAGGCAGCAACCCCAGTCAAAGATTATAGATAAAACTCCCATTTTTCTGGGACAGAGCACCTGGGGGAAGAGGCAGCTGTTGGCATAGCTTTAGCAGACTTAAATGTTCCTACCTGCTGTCCCTGAAAAGAGCAGCAGATCTCCCAACACAGTTCTTGAGCTCTACTAAGGGACAAATTGCTTCCTCAAGTGAGTTCCTGACTCCCGTGCCTCCTGACGGGGAGACACATCCCAGCAGGGGCCAACAGAGACCTCATGCAGGAGAGCTCTGGCTGGCATCTGCCTCTCTGAGACAAAACTTCCAGAGGGAGGAGCAGGCAGCAATCTTTGCTGTTCTGCAGCCTCTGCTGGTAATATCAAGGCAAACAGGGGCTGGAGTGGACCTCCAGCAAACTCCAGCAGACCTGAAGAAGAAGGGCCTGACTGTTAAAAGGAAAACTAACAAACAGAAAGGAATAACATCAACATCAAAAAGAAGGTTGCCCATGCAAAAGATCAAAGGTAGGTAAATCCACAAAGATGAGGAAAAATCAGTGCAAAAAGGCTGAAAATTCCAGAACCCAGAATGCCTCTTCTCCTCTAAAGGATAACAACTCCTTGCCAGCAAGGGAACAAAACTAGCTAGAGAATGAGTTTGACGAATTGATATAAGTAGACTTTAGAAAATGGGTAATAATAAATTCCTCAAAAATAAAGAAGTATGTTCTAACCCAATGCAAGGAAGCTAAGAACCCTGATAAAATGTTATAGGAACTAGAATAACCAGTTTATGGAACATAAATGACCTGATGAAACTGAAAAACACAGCAAGAGAGCTTTATGAAGATTACACAAGTATCAATAGCTGAATCAATCAAGTGTAAGAAAGGATATAGAGACTGAATATCAACTCAATGAAATAAGGCATGAAGATAAGAGAAAAATGAATGAAAAGGAACAAAGCCTCCAAGAAATATAAGACTATGTGAAGAGATCAAACTTATGTTTGATGGGTGTACCTGAAAGTGACAGGGAGAATGGAACCAAGTTGAAAAACATACTTCAGGATATTATCTAGGAGAACTTCCCCAATCTAGCAAGACAGGAAAACATTCAAATTCTGGAAATACAGAGAACACCACAAAGATACTCCTCAAGAGAAGCAACCCTAAGACAAATAATTGTCAGATTCACCAAGGTAGAAATAAAGGAAAAAATGTTAAGAGCAGCCAGAAATAAAGGTCAGGTTACCCACAAAGGGAAGCCCATCAGACTAACAGTGGATCTCTCTGAAGAAACCCTATTAAGCCAGAAGAGAGTGGGGGCCAACCTTCAACATTCTAAAGAAAAGAATTCATATCCAGCCAAACTAAGCTTTATAGGCAAAAGAGGAATAAAATACTTTACAGACAAGCAAATGTTGAGGGAATTTGTCACTACCAGTCCTCCCTTACAAGAGCTCCTGAAGGATGCACTATATATGGAAAGGAGAAACTGGTGCCAGCCACTGCAAAAACAAACCAAAATGTAAAGACCATCGATACTATGAAGAAACTGCATTAACTAATGTGCAAAACAACCAGCTAGCATCATAATGACAGGATCAAATTAACAGATAACAGTATTAACCTTAAGTGTAAATGGGCTAAATGCCCCAATTGAAAAACACAGACTGGTAAATTCGATAAAGAGTCAAGACCCAGCAGACTGTAGTATTCAGGAGACCCATTTCATGTGCAAAGACACACATATGCTCAAAATAAAGGGATGGTGGAATACTTACCAAGCAAATGGAAAGGAAAAAAAAGGAGGGGGAAGCGGGGAAGGTTGTAATCCTAGTCTCTGATAAAACAGATTTTAAACCAACAAAGATCAAAAAAGAAAAAGAAGGGTGTTATATAATGGTAAAGATATCAATGCAACAAGAAGAGCTAACTATCCTAAATATATATGTACCTGATACAGGAACACCCAGATTCATAAAACAAGTTCCTATTGAACCCTGTTCTGGACCAAGCAGATCTAATAGACATCTACAGAACTCTCCACCCAAAATCAACAGAATATACATTCCTCTCAGAACCACACAGAACTTATTTGAAAATTGATGCCATAATTGGAAGTAAAACAGTCCTCAGCAAATGCGAAAGAATGGAAATCCTAACGGTCTGGCAGACCACAGTGCAATCAAATTAACTCAGGATTAAGAAACTCACTCAAAACCTCCTGACTACATGGAAACTGAATGGCCTGCTCCTAAATGACTACTGGGTAAATAATGAAATTAAGGCAAAAATAAATAAATTTTTGAATCCAATGAGAACAAAGACACAATATATGAGAATTTCTGGGACACAGCTAAAGCAGTGCTTAGAGGGACATTTATAGCAAACTACCATCAGAGACTACTGTAAACACCTATACACAAATAAACTAGAAAATCTAGAAGAAATGGATAAATTCCTGGACACACACACCCTCTCAACACTAAATCAGGAAGAAATCGAATCCCTGAATAGATCAATAACAAGTTCTGAAATGGAGACCAATTCATAACCTATCAGCCAAAAAAAGCCCAGAACCAGATGGGTGGATTCACAGCCAAATCCTACCAGAGGTACAAAGAGGTACCATACCTTCTGAAACTATTCCAAACAATAGAAAAACAGAGACTCCTCCCTAACTCATTTTATGAGGCCAACATCATCCTAATACTAAAACCTGGCAGAGACACAACACAAAAAGACAATTTCAGGCCAATATCCCTGATAAACATTGATGCGAAAATCCTCCATAAAATACTGGCAAACTGAATTCAATAGTAGCACATCAAAAAGCTTATCCACCACAATCAAGTCAGCTTCATCCCTGGGATGCAAGGCTGGTTTAACATACACAAATCAAAAAACATAATCCATCACATAAGCAGAACCAATGACAAAAACCACATGATTATCTCAATAGATTATCTTCTATAAAATTTAACATGCTAATAACACTCAATACTAGGTATTGATGGAATGTATCTCAAAATAATAAGAGCTATTTACGACAAACCCACAATCAATATCTTACTGAATGGGTGAAAGCCGGAAGCATTCTCTTTGAAAACCAACACAAGACAAAGATGCCATCTCTTACTATTCCTTTTCAACATGGTTTTGGAAGTTCTGGCCACGGCAGTCAGACAAGAGAAAAAAACAAAAGGTATTCGAATAGGTAGAAATGAAGTCAAATTGTCTCTGTTGGCAGATAACATGATTGTCTATTTAGAAAACCCCATTGTCTCAGCCCAATAACTTCTTAAGCTGACAAGCAACTTCAGCAAAGTCTCAGAATACAAAATCAATGTGCAAAATTCACAAGAATTCCTATACACCAATAATAGACAAACAGGGAGCCAAATCATAAGTGAAATCCCATTTACAATTGCTACAAAGAGAACCAAATATCTAGGAATATAACTTACAAAGGATGTGAAGGACCTGTTTAGGGAGAACTACAAAGCACTGCTCAAGGAAATAGAGAGGACACAAACAAATAGAAAAACATTCCATGCTGAAGGATAGGAAGAATCAATATCATGAAAGTGGCCATACTGCTCAAAGTAATTTATAGATTCAATGCTATTCCCATTAAGCTACCATAGACTTACTTTCTTCACAGAATTAGAAAAAAACTACTTTAAATTTCATCTGGAATTAAAAAAGAGCCCATATTGCCAAGACAGTTATAAGCAAAAGGAACAAAACTGGAGACATCATGGTACTTAACTTCAAACTATACTACAAGGCTACAGTAACCAAAGCAGCATGGTAGTGGTACCAAAACAGATATATAGACAAATGGAACAGAACAGAGGCCTCAGATATAACACCACACTTCTATGACCATCTGATCTTTGACTAACCTGACAAAAACAAGCAATGGGGAAAGGATTCCCTATTTAATAAATGGTGTTGGGAAAACTGATAAGCCATAGGCAGAAAACTAAAACTGGACCCCTTTTTTACACTTTATACAAAAATTAACTCAAGATGGTTTAAAGACTTAAACATAAGACCTAAAACCATAAAAATCCTAGAAGAAAATCTAGTCAATACCATTCTGGACATAAGCATGGAGAAATACTTCATGACAAAAACACTAAAAGCAGTGGCAACAAAAACCAAAATTGACAATGGGATCTAATTCAACTAAAGAACTTCTGAACAGCAAAATAAACTATCATCAGCATGAACAGGCAACCTACAGAATAGGAGAAAATTTTTGTAATTTATTCATCTGACAAAAGGCTAATGTCCAGAATCTACAAAGACTTTCAACAAAATTACAAGAAAATAAAACAAACAACTCCATCAAAAAGTGGGTGAAGGATATGAACAGACACTTCTCAAAAAAGGACATTTATGTGGCCAAAAAACAAGAAAAAAAGCTCACCATCACTGGTCACTAGAGAAATGCAAATCAAAACCACAATGAGATACCATCTCATGCCACTTAGAATGGCAATCATTAAAAAGTCAGGAATAAACAGATGCTGGAGAGGATGTGCAGAAATAGGAATGCTTTTACACTAATGGTGGGAGTGTAAATTAGTTCAACCATTGTAGAAAACAGTATGAAAATTCTTCAAGGATCTAGAACCAGAAATACTATTTGACCCTGCAATCTCATTACTGGGTATATACCCAGAGGATTTTAAATCATTCTACTATAAAGGCACATGCACATCTATGTTCAATGCAGCACTATTCACAATAGCAAAGACTTGGAACCAACCCAAATGCCCATCAATGATAGACTAGATAAAGAAAATGTAGCACATATACACCATGGAATACTATGCAACATAAAAATGAATGAGTTTATGTCTTTCACAGAGACATGAATAAACCTGGAAACCATCTATGAATGATCTATTTCCTTTTTTTTTTTTTGGATGTTGCATAGTTTATTTCACCATTTATTTGTTTGTGTACATCCTCTCATGTGCATTTTTTAAAATTATACTTTAAGTTCTGAAACACATGTGCAGTAAGTGAAGGTTTGTTATATAAGTATACACCTGCCATGATAGTTGAGTGCACCCATCAACCCGTCATCTACATTATGTATTTCACCCAGTGCTATCCCTCCTCTAACCCCACACCCACTGACAGGCCCCAGTGTGTAATGTTCTCCTCCCTGAGTCCATATGATCTCATTGTTCAACTCTCACTTATGAGTGAGAACATGCAGTGTTGGTTTTCTGTTTCTGTGTTAGTTGTCTGAGAATGATGGTTTCCAGCTTTGGTCAAGAATCTTTATTAAAAACTTCTTATCTGTAATGTGAGAAATGTAATACTTCACAGAATTTTTGCCAGAAACAAATTTTAAGATATTTACGGCATAAAAATAACATGTATAAAATGTATGGTATCTATTATTATATTATTGCTAAATTTTCTTCCCTTCATTATATCTTTCAAGGTTTTTCTCCAAGATGTAGTCCCCAATTGAAATCAGTCTCCCTCTTATCTGCTTCCAATTTTCATCTTTATTTAAAATTGCTACACTAAATTATAGAATATGATATAGTGTGAGTAGTTATTTGTCACGGTATAACTTAGGCTACTTAATGGTGATGACCACATTTCACATTATTATAACACCTGAAGGCACATTTAACAAAAACGTAAATAAGTTTATTTAACTTTGGTGAACAAAGAGTTGACATGTAGATATTAATATATTTAGACATTTAAATTTGTTTTATCTATTGAAATATGTATCCTAGATAGATAAAAATATAGCCCATGTTTATTATCAAAATTGTTACTCATTTCACTTTTTCTTTATAAACAGACTCACTATGCCATCCCTTTAAGCAGTGACCTCATCATGACGTACACAGTTTTGTTGTGGTCAGAAAAATCTCATTTAGACATCACTTTTGATTTGAAAACTATTTGTACATCAACTTTCAGGCATACCAATAAAATGAGATTGTTGAGGCAGGTCTCGATAATATAATGATTCATTTATGAAAGATAGCTTTGTTTGGAAATGTGTGTGTGTGCAGAATCCTTTGGAAACATTGAAATGCAAATGTCAACCAACCTCTGAGGAGATAAAATAAATAATAAACTGTTTAGGTATTTAGAGAAGCAGACTTAGCAAATATTTCTGAGATAATGAAAAAATATGTGTGATTTCTTTCTTTGTTTTTATTTAAGCTATGTTAAATGTCAAATATTACTTTAAGGATATTATTTCAAAAAGCGCCAGAAGCAACTCTCTCTTTAAAAGTCAAGATCCCTTTTTTCAGAGAAGATTTAGTAATAAATCTTTATGCCACTAAGTGCCCAGAGTAATAGTTTAAATTCTAGAACCTCTAACTAATTTTATTAAACCCAAGCTCATAAAATCAAAAGGTACATTTTATGTAATAGTTCAATAAAACATAAACTTGCAGTTGATAATTGCATCACTTTATATACCACATAGGTAAGACTGGAGATAGGAGGAACTATAGCCTTGAAACAGAAATACAAATGTTGAAAGAGATGGTAATTTTATGGATTCTTTATGTAAAAGGGGATATTCTATTTATGTCAGTCTTAATTGCTAAAACATGACTGTAAGCTTAAAATGAGCTAAGAAGCCTATTAATTATAACTTCACTCACACTAATTCTTTGCTTATGTCTATTTTCAAAGCTTACTACCCTTAAATATCAACCTTTGAACAACTGATTTCTTAAGGTTGAATTTACCAGTGTCTAGAACACAGAAGCTCGCTTTCTGGAAAACTCCATAGCCTTGTCTTCTCTGTCAATTCATTCTCTTTGCAAACATGACCATGTTTATGATTTCTTTGTGTTGATGGAGGGGAACATTTTGAATTGGCTTCCTACTTGCAAATCTTGCTTCAAATAGGCATGTTTAGTTTGTCTCACCATGACATTTCTTGATGTTTGGGAACATCAAATATGACCTCAGGAGTAGCAGCTGTTTTAGTGAAACTATATTTCATGTCTCAAGAGCTACAAAGGCACTTTGTCTCAACTTAGGGCACAACTACATGGGATATAGATAACAGTGACTGAATAAGGCAGCCTGAGGGGTTCCGAAATCTGGGATTAGATGATTATTGTGAAGTTGTATGTGTGGAGAAAAATACTAAATATTAGGTGTTGAAAGAAAAGCCACAAGCACAGGTGTGACACTAAAAGGCTGGTTTCAGACAAATAGTGAGTGCCAGTGTCAGTGACTGGATTATTCTGAAGTAACAAAGGTGGAGATCACTGAAGACCTGGAGGAAGAGTAGGCAGCTAGCCTTCAAGCAGTATACCCACAGCCAACGACCTTGGTTCGTTAATTCACTTGTTTACTACTGAATATTTACTATGTGTCACATCCTATGCTAGTACCTCAAAAGATTGTTGTGAACAAGGTGGACATGATATTTGCCCTCACAGCAGCAATGGTTTAGTAAGGAAAAGAAATACAAATTATACATACTTATTAAATAACTCTAATTGATGTGAGAGTATTTTGAATAAGGGCCATACTGTGATATGAGACCATATGGCAAGAAAATATAACCTAGTCAACAGAATTATAGAAAGTTTCCCTGAGGAGGTGATATTTAAGCAGCCTCCAATCTGTAGGAAAAAGGCTGTCAAGTGTAAGACAGGGATGATTCCACAGAGATTGGGTCACCAGGTCATTTTTAAGACACAGATTCAGGAATGGGATAGGTGGAACCCAAGTTTGTGAAAATTGAAGCAGAAGGACAAAGTTAGTACAGCTGTAGGAATGATTTGATGCCAAGCCACGAGAGCAAGGTTAATATAATTTGAAATCTTTTGTCCTTGCTCTCCTGTCTTTACACAATTTCTAACCATCTTAAACTGAGGATTAATCTTAGACACTGGAAGAATGATGAAATTAAATGATTCCAGCTTTAGGAAGAGGAAGGTGCAAAGGTCTTGGATATTCTAGAATCTAAGGAGAATTTTTTTGTTACATGCTAAAGGCATTACTCTTTACAATCCATGGCATAAGGACAAAGAGATACTTAGGGTGTCCTTCTATTCCAATCAGTTTTTTAAAAATCAAGAGATGTTTATTGAGTGATTATGATGTGTCAGACACTGTGTTGTTCTTTGGTGGGATATAATAGTGAACAAGATTAATTTTTATATTGAGATGTTCATACTCTAGTACAGGAGACAGCCATTGCAGTAGACTCCAACACATGATATTATAGCATTGGATTTTAAAATCTCACACAGAGAGACAAGTAATCTAGACCTACAGTGTCAAGAAGAGTTTAAACTGAGATATTTAATAAATAAATAATAGATGATTATTGAAACAATATGATTATCTGGGAGAATGGATGGACTAAAAAGGAAACAGAGTTAAGGAAAGCTAACAAAAGGAAAGGAAAATAGCTTTGATGAAAATGGCTTTTATAAAACAGGTGGACTGGGGAAAGCAAAAAAGTCACCTATGAAGAATTAACATAAAGGCTAACAGTATAGAAAAATGTGTGAGTTCCTGCAGTCCTTATAGGTTGTAGAATATTTGGCAAAGGGCTCCATGCTTGTCAATCAATACTGGTCATGGTTGACGTACTTAGTGTCTAAGCTACCTTAGATGCCAAGCTTAGGTGCTGTTGACTTGTAATAGAGAGATGCTTGATTTCAGTTGTTCAGCCTCTCTAAAGGCATCAAATAGCCATTTTCTACAGATATCCCATGGTATAGAATTCAGAAAACCTTTTGTGTCTTTCATAGTTTTGGATGGAAGATTCTCTAAAACTTTCCCATTGAGGAATTTTTGTTTTTTCTATTTTTTTCCTTCAGAAATAATTTTGTAGAATTTCATAACTCTTACAAACAAATCTTGGAAAGGACTTATCTTTTCGCACCTGGGATTGTTATCTTTAGACCTAAATACTCTGCAATCTCTGAGTGGAAAAAAAATTAACCATCTTGTTGGAATCAGATTGTTTATAGAAATCCAAGCAAAATTCAAGTTAATATCTCAGTAAATCATCCTGACACATTAGTCATCCTTTGTGCAAGTTTCATATCTTCCCTATACTGTACACTGTTGGCCTTTTACTTTACTATGGAATTTAGGGACAATTTATTATTTTTATTAAACTACATTTCATGTATAGTAAAGACAACTTGACCATTCCAATCTCATATTTCCAAAGTCCAACCACTTTAAGGATTATATTTTTCTAGTAACTTCTGTTTTGTTGTGTGAAATTCCCTAAATTTCTCTTCTCTAAAAAATATACATAGTTCCTATGCACTGAAAGCACTAACAAGGTTAAGTAACTAATATGTGGATTCAGCACAGTTTTATCTTCACCTAAATGAGTTAACTATGTAGACATTTTCAATAAAAAGAACATAGAGACCTGGAATTTTTAACAATAACTGAAAGAGCAGCTGCTACCACTATAGGAAATTCATCTAAATGCAATCTCTGAGGGAGTTAGATAAACTCATTATCATAAGGAAGATTTTTTTCTCGTGTGTACAGAAGTCTTTAAAGATCAGTCATTTCTCACGAACTGTCTTATCCTTTAGTTTATCTGCCTATACTGCACCACTATTAAGCTTGTGGAAGATGATATTTCTGAGGTGAATAATTTGTTATTTTCTCTTTGGGTTTCTGAATCTGACTAGAGGTTGTATAGGTTCACTGGGATTTCTGTTTACCTCTAATAGCCTCGTCCATTTCTTCTGCTTTAGAATAAGGTAATAATAAATAAGCCTACTCTGTCTAATTTATTTGCCACAAGAAAGTTTTGAACAAATACACCTCAGTAATTTGAGAAACAATTAACAATTTCCCGTCACTGGAAAGTGGTCACATCATACTAACAGACATGTTTAGTTCAGTTGGCATGATCATTTAATTTAACGATTCAATTAAAATTATTTGTCAGTATTAAAACTCCAAATTTCACATGAAAAAAAATCTGAAGATTTAAACTAGTATTGAAAACAAGATTTGGCATGGTGTTTTGATAAATATGGATTTGAATATGACAAGAGTAAATTGGAGCTAAGCCGCTCAATTTAAATAGAACATTTCCATTCTGCCTGGTTCAGAAAAGAATTGGCTTAGCTATCATGATAAAATACTTTTAACAATAGACTATTAAAAAATGAAAACAACAACAGCAAAACATGATCACTTGGTTTACAGTGGAGATTAGGTGTTTGTATACCTACCTTTTCATCTCTTCATAATGATCCTAACTAAAGCTCTGAGACATCCTCCATGGAATTCTTATGTATCAAGAATATAATTTGAAAACCTTCGTATTGGTAAATATTCATGCAAGTAAAAATAAAACCACCAGTTTGTATTTCACATGTTGTTTGAAAAATACCCAAAGACATTTAAAACAATGTTTCATGCTGAACTGTATGTGAAATATTATTCTTATTCTATAGATCTTAGCACCTCTATAGTGACTTTCTCTTATGGCACAATAGTAGGTTAGAGCTATCTTTGTTCTTTCTTTATTCATTTGTTTCTCTAGCTCATCACTTGCCATTTTTATTTTTGTATAAAATATTGAGCTAAGATATACCTATCCAGAGATCAGATATCATATTTACTAAGATATTTGCTGAGTCAGCTGACTCATTTGTTTCCTACTATCCAAAACAGGTTTTGCTCTTTGAGCCAGATGAGAACATACATTCATAATTCAGAATCTAAGCTTGGTATACTGTGCATAAGAGAAACATTCTATCTGAGGTCACTATGATGAGTTTACACTGAAAATGTGTACACATAAGTGGAAAACAGCTTGCTGAGTCCTGTGTTTTTCTTCATCTATGTTTGACAGTGTTTTAAATTATATATCTACATAACAGTGCCACAGATTTCAAGTATCTTTCATATTTTTCCCCATTTCTGCATTTAGTATTTTTCCCCTTATCTCTAATTGATATAATCTGGGAGAACTTTGTTTTTTATGTTTGTATTCTGAGACTTTCAGGGAGAAGGAGTTACAAAGAATCTAACAAACACATAAGTACAGAACATAAGAATGTGCTGCTACCAGGTTTTGGCCTTTTCCTAACCTTGCAATATCTAAACTCCCTTTTCCCTCCTGCCTTTGGCCAAGAGAGCAGATGGATAATTACACTCCTCAAAAGATAAATTAAAGAAAGAATTTGGACCAACTGGGTGACTGAAATATACTGCTAATGGAGGCTTGTGGAGAAATGGCTAAATAAGAGTCTCAAATGACCTTATTTTCCTCCTGGTGACAGTGTTTTTCAGATTAAAAGCTGTTTTCTTTTATTGAAATAGAATAGGGCCAAACATTGAACCTGCTTTGTAAGACATACATCAAGAGAGAAAATATTTCACTGCAATGACATGACCTGACATTTTAAAGCAGATAACAAATGACATCTTGTCAATGGCATCAATTTATTATTCTCTCTCTTGTACCTTGGTGCCACAGCAGGATACACATTCCTTTTAATCATGGGACTGTGTTAAACAAATTTTTACCAGCAGAGACTATAAAATGCCCCTCATCGTTTCCAAGTATCCTGACCTCTTGGCTTTCCCCACTGTAGCATATAAAGACAAAGGCTATGCTAAATTTTTCATCATTTTATTCCATTTCAGATCCAATTATGTGAGGGTCTTCCATCACTTACATGGGTGTATATGTTATAACACGAAGTGCCACACATTAATCAGACTTTTTCTATCCAGCAGACACCAGTGCTAAATTACATTACTCTAAAAAAAAAAAAAAGGGACATGAAATAGATGCAAATGTACAAAGAGGGTGCTCCCTTTTGTGCAGTCACAATAGGAAGTGACTTGTGAGGGTGGCCTTCCCATGACGACCAAGAAAGTCTCAAAGTGCATTTTTGTTTTTCATGTTTTCAACCACATTCCTCCCTAAAAGGACTCTCTTCTCCCACTTGCTTGAATATCCCTTTGCCAGTTTAAATCATACAGTCTACTACTTTGAACATTGCCCTGGGCAATGACTTTCTAGTTGAACTGTTGTAAGTAATCGGCCTGTAAGCTGAAAAATGACCAGCTTGACATTCACTCAGCCTTTTCAGCAATGAAAAGTCTCACATTCTTTCATGTCTCTTTCAAGCATACAGAACAAGACCTTAAATGCTGAATATTCGTAACTGATGACATTAAATTTGTGGGTCTGAGAGAGATAGAAAGGATTATATTGCTAAGTAGTCAATGTTATTTGGAAGTAATAGCATTTTCTTAATATCATTTTAAACTATATTTAGGCTGTAGTTTCAGACACCATCATGAAGATGAGTTGCATTTGGTTTCCGAAGAAATATACAAAAAGTACACTCGGAAAGTTAAACAAATGTCCTATTGAAAAGCTGATGGAAAAGATTAGAAATTTTTCCATTTATGCAATGTGAGATAAGGCTTGTAGTCTGAGGCAAACAAGAATTTAAATACCACTGCAACAGATTTCTAATTACGTGGGTTTGGGAAAGTTATATAACCTTTTAAAGTCTCAATTTGTTCCTTTACAAAAGTCGTAACATTATTACCTACTTTATAGAATTCGAGAGGATTAAATGAGCTAATATGTATAAAACACCAGACATAGTGGCTGGCAGTGCTCAGCGCTCAAAAAATATTAGTTTTCACTATTATCATCATGAAATTCTAAGGTATGCCTAGAATAAAACAGAATAAATGATAGTTGTTACTATGACTTCAGAGGATTGATTGGGAAAATAATCTCACTTGCCCTAAATTCAAATTGGGGATTTAGAAGTTTTGTTGCAGAAAGTATCATAATTGTACACAAGAAAGTCTTTCCTAAGAAAGATTCATAGATAGATCGCCCGAGGGACAAGTTAAAACCAAAATTCTTCAAAAGTTAACTAAAAAATAGTGAATATATAGGTATCAATGCCATTCAGTATCAATGAATGGAATTTTAACTCCACATAAGAAATATTTAAAAGATTCTAGAATATATGCATTTTCAGGAACATTGAACAATCTTCTAGAGTTGACTCTAAAACTGTATAAGAAATACGTAGATCTTAATTCACACAGATGTAGACTCTAGGAGAAGTCTGATGTGATGGTTTCATTCATTCTAGATTTACAAAATGATCTGAAATTCTTATAATTTTTTTGTTTTAATTCTAATATTTTGTTGTACAATGAATAGATTTGGGGAAAGGAAGTACATGTAAAGCAAAATTAGAAAATAATTTAGTAACTCACAGGAAATGCTCCTTTTATAAATTAGCTTGATATATCCATTGTAGCTCCAAATAAATAAAGGTGCTAAGTTTCACATTATTCATTCTTTTGCTAATGTAATATATACTCTTATCCTCATACTTCTAGTTTTCAGAACAAATGGAAAATTCTAAAACCAAATAACTGGCGAGTATGAACTAAAAAAAATCTTACCTTAAGATATACAATTCAGAAACAAGTGATCATAGATTAGTTGAATTAAAAAATTAAAACTTTCATTTTAACTTGTTTCTTAGGCTGACTGTTAACAGATTAGGAATTTTTAAATGTATTCCAAGTTGCACATAGGCATTCCTAACATAATTTGGATTCAATTGATCCTTTTACTAGAAATGTACCGAAATGCATAGACCATGAGGCAAGACAGACAAAGGATTAAGGATAAAGGAACTGTTGAATTTCAGTTGAGGTATAGTTTGTGTAATTTATGTTTTGCATCAACTTACACTCATACTGGATATAGGAAAAGGAGAACCAATTATTACCGTTTTTCTATAATAAACCTTGACATGCTCTACATTTTTTGGTGGTATGGCTTTTTTTCCTTGTTAATTAGATTTTATAACTTAGGTTCATGTTTTTCTTCATCCCTATTCTTTATTTACCTACTGTAGTTCTCCCCTTATTTTCCTTTATTTCTTTGCCTTCCTTTTCGTTTTTTTCCGAAACAAGGAACATTCAGTGGCACAAAACCTCACATGATCTCATTGACATAATCTATTAGCTTGCTTCACTGATTTGTCTGGTTCTCATTTCAGCCCATATGACTTATTCTGCTTAGCTTTACCTTTCATTAAAGTCATCAATAGATATGTATGTATGTATATATATATATATATATATATATATATATATATATATAAAGTACAATCTTGTATTTTAGACAATGGAATGATCAGAAATACAGTTTGTAGACCTACTTTATACTGATAAGTTAGATAATATTTAATATAAGGATACATAATGGAATATGAAAGTAACTGGCTAATGAAAAATGTGTGTTATGTTTTACTACAACAGTATCTTCAATGAAGAAGAGAGTGAGAAAAGCCTACTAAAATGAAATGGTGCTAAAATAAGTCTAAGGATTTTGATAATTAGAGTAGAATTGGGAGTCCATTCTGGGAAAGATGGTGAGAAGAAGACATGAACAAAATAAAGGGGAAAAATATGTTACACCCCAGGAACAAAGTGAACTAACCAACTGGCTGGCATAGGGTCCTTTGAGTCACTGACAGTTGAATAGGTACAGTTTTGGATACTAAACTAAGGACACCTGACTGGACTTTATAGCAATTGAAATATATTTATTATGAAAATTTCATAACCAGAATTTTGTTTTGGTTTAATTAAAGAGAGAAAAGAATAAATGGGGGAGATAAATTAGGGAAAACATTAGTATTTATACAGCATGTCCTATAGTTTTGATTAGTTTATCAAATATTATTGAATTAGGAAATGAAACTACAAATGGTAATACGTGATTGTCATTTCTCTCTAGAAAATCACAAGTTAATGAAACATCAGACACATTAATGTACTGGCACTTCTGCAGTAGTATCACATATATAATATATTCTTGAAAAATACTTGTATGTTGCAAAATTACATGTTAAAAAAAGAGGGCTTAAAGGAAAAATAAAAGTGTGTAGACTATGAAAAGCCTATTTAACTTTGAAACCAGAGCACTGACAAAAGCAATAACAATAATGAAACCTCTACTGTTTACCTGGTACAGTTCGCATTTGTACCCAGTAACAAAGTCAAGTAAGTCCTTCACAGACTTGATTTTTGGGCTCATGCTTTTTTCCAAAATCTTTGAGAACATTCACTTATAATAGAGACCAGATGCATCAATATTAAAAATATCTTACCTAAAAAATATCTTCTCTTTCACATAAGAGAAATTCCTTCACAGTAATTTCATCTGTAAGTTCAAATTGACTAGATAACTTAATATTGCGGAAAGTATAGCAATTATTGAAGCAACTAACCCCATGCCTAACATAAGTGACTTCTTGGATTTTCAGGCTTTTTTCTTAAGGTTTTCTATATATTACTAAAATACTTTCTGTAATTGTGAGAACATTTGCCCTTGACTTTTTCAAAATATTAATAACATTTGAAAAGTTATGAGTGAACCAACACTATATTGACCTCTGCATTATATTAACCTCATTCTCTTAGTAATAATAAATGAGCTGATCTGCATTAAAGAAACACAAGTTATAGAAGAACAGATTGAAATATATGTCTATGGATAGAGGCTAGAAAGGACCTCAAGGTAACATAAAGAAGAGCTATTTGATTTAACTCAATGTCCTTGTGAAGGGATACTGAAAGAGGTGACATCTTAACCAAGTCTTAAGGAATAAGTAATAGTTGATCAGGTGAAAATGGTGAGACGTGAAGTCTTTTGTAACATTTTTAATTTTTATTTTTCCATAGGTTCTTAGGGTACAGGTGCTGTTTGGTTGCAGGAGTAAGTTCCTTTATTATTATTATACTTAAGTTTTGGGGTACAGAGAAGTGAACTCTTAACGGAGAGGAAATTGGAGCTCAGAGAGGTTGCATAAGTTGCCAAAGATTGCAGACATAGTAAGTTTTTTTAGAGCTAGTATTTGAGCACAAGCAATATTGTTTCAAGTGTACCATCTTCATGATTATGCTATATTATCTTTTTTATGCTGAGTATTTAGAATATATTTTCATAGATCAGGTGAGGTTTGAGAGTCTGAATTATAACACTGATGCTAGGAATGGCAAAGACATTATGATTGGAGAAACATTTAGTAAGCCAGTTATAGAGGATTTGGCCATTGATTCAATACAGAGGTGACAACGGGAAAAATAGTTTCTGATAAGGGCAATAACTGTTGCAATGGCCACATCACTAACTGAAATATTGAATAAAAAAAGAGGAAGCGGTTTTGAAGAAGGGTGTGAAATTCTCTTTTGGACCTGTTGAAGGTACTGTGGGCCTGTAGAAGAGCTGAAGGATGAAGTGTAGCTTAGCCATTGAGTAGATAATTGTATATGTAGCACTGTAGCTCACAGAATGGGTTCAAGATTGGAAATGTAAATGTATAGAGTAATTATTTGCATATAAATGATTGTTCAAAGTATAAAAACACATGAGATTTTACTCCAGAACAGTACAGATCAATACGTAAGCATCAAGCAGAAATTGAGCTCACAACAAAGACTACAAAGGAACAGTTCTGGACTTAGATATGAGTAGGGTCACAAAAAACAAAGAAAAAAGTAATTCAAGAAGAGTTGTGTCTCAGTCTATTTGGCTGCTATAACAAAATACCATAGGTTGGGAGGCTTGTAAATAACAGATATTTATTTTTCACAGTTCTGGAGGCTGGGAATCTAAGATCAGTGGATCAGCAGAATGGGTGTCTGCTGAGAACCCACTTCCTGGTTCATAGATGGCAATCTTTTTGCTACAGCCTCATATGGTAGAAGTGACAAAGGATCCCTCTGGAGTCTTTTTATGAAGACACTACGTAATTCCATTGAAGAAGACTCCACTGTTGCGACCTAAGCAACTTCCAGAGGCTTCAACTCCTAAAACCATCACCTTTGGGGTTAAGATTTCAACATATGAGTTTTGGGGAGACACAAGCTTCTAGTTAATTATAAGTGGTAAATGTAAATTCAGTGCAGGGGGCTATTTTAAATTACAGAATTAAGGAAGTATGTAGAGTGAATTTAGAATATCTTTAAAACAAATTTTCTCTCAAAGTGCAAAAGAGGGCTAGAATGGTAGCTCTGGTTTAGGAGTTAGGATCCACAAAGAACATCTTAGGATGAGAAAATTCAAATTAGTTTAAAGATTAAGGCAAAGAGGTAAGTGGTCATGGATATTTTGCAGAGAAAAGGCATTATTAATGGAATGAATTCCTAAATAAGATAGTAGAGGTGAAGGGTGGACATTGAGTGAAGGGAGGGACAGCTCTAAAACAGGGAACAAGGAAATAAGAAAAAAGGACATAGGCTATTCAATATTAGTGTGAAAGTAGGAAGGAAGATGAGATCAATTAGACCTGGCGGACTCAATTGCGTAGGCCAAGCAGAAGGCAACAATTACACCTGAGATTAAATGGAATGAGAACAGGTAAGATAGTTTATAGCCAATGGTGAAGGCCCAAAACTGTTCTTCAGAACAAAGGGAAGAAGTCAGTTTTAAAAATTAGTAAATTATTATGGAAGGCCTAGCTACCCTTTGTGACTCTGAACTTACAGAATGTATGATATTTCTTAGTAATTCTTAGCAATTACTTAGTAATTCTGAGGTAGAGGAAAGGAAAGAGCAAATTATGGGGATGGTTGAAATTATTGACTTGCCTAATTAGGTGCCGGATTTTGTGCTTGGTCTTCAGATAAATTATTTCAGGTTACCCTCACATCAATCCTGTAAGGCATCTAATTTTATCTCTCTGTTTTACAGATGAGAAAACTAAGTTTTAAAAAGTTGGTGAAGGCCACACAGAAAGTCTAACTCAAGTTCAATTGAACACCATAATCTATGTTTTTTGCATCACAGCTAGTCCTGGAAATGGAGAAACCAAATGTTAACCTATGCTGAGAAAATAACAGTGCTAAGTGGCGTGAAAATATGTAGCTACAAGTCCAATAGAAGGAGACTCGCTGATTCAATTTATATGAGAAGTGAAAGAAAATACAACAGATAATGTATATATTTTTGTTGAGGGTCTTGAGAAAATAGTGATGACTTGCCATTAATCAGAAACATAGCCAAGAAATCTAGCTCTAGAAAAAGATTCAGTTTTAATATGCTATATTTGAGGCTATAATGGTAAATGCAGCTAGAAATACCCAGGTAGCATTAAACGTTTGGAGCAAGAGTTTGAGAAAGATACAGTTGGACATAAACACTTGGGTCTCATTTTCTTTGACAAAATAAAATATCTAGTGTAGATAATAAAATAAGAAAAAAGAGAAACACCAGAAAAGAGTAAAGAGCCTTGCACCACATATTAATGTTTTGGTCAGTGATGCACCACATATTTGATGCTGGTCTCATAATAATATAATGACTGAAAAACTCCTATTGACTAGTGATATATTATTGATATATACCTTGTCAGGATCAATAGGCCTTGGCTAATGTGTATGTGTCTTCGTTTTTAATGAAAAAGTTTAAAAAGCAAGAAAATGTAAAACTTCAAATAGAAAAAAGTTTATAAGGATATAAAGAAAGAAAATAATTCTTTTTACAGATATACAATGTGTTTGTGTTTTAAGCTAAGTGCTACTAAAAAAAGTCAAAAGTTAAAAAGTTTGTAAAGTAAAAATGTTACAGAAAACTGAAGCTTATTATTGATCAAGAAAAACATTTTTAATATGTTAAGTGTAGTCTATGTTTAGTGTTTATAATGTCTGTAGTAGTGTACAGGAATGTCTTAGGTCTTCACTGTCACTTACCACTCACTCCTTGACTCACCCGAAGCTACTTCTGGTCCTACAAGCTCCATTCACAGTAAATGTGTTGTTAGTACATTTTATACCTTTAGATATATTTAAACACACAAATATTAACCACTGTGTTACAGCTGCTTGCAGTATGCAGTAGAGTAACACACTGTTAAGGAACAATAGGAATAATAAGCTGCACCGTACAGCCTAGTTGTGTAATGGGCTACACCATCTCAGTTTGTGTAAATACACTCTGGTGTTCACACAATGATGAAATTGCCTAAAGCATTGCTGAGAACATATCTTTAGAATTAAACAACATATGACTGTCCATGTAAATTTGAATGGCATACATTCAAATTCATAAAACAGTACAAATGTAGAAACAAATACCCAAACTAGGAGGAGGAGAACTAAGAGAGGACAGTGCCATGTGAACTGAAAGAACTGATGTTCGGAAACTGTTCCTTAGAACCAGAGAAAAGAAAATGAAGATTTTGATATGTCAGTATTTTCATTGTTTATTATCTCACTCTTGGCTTCAAAAAGGGCATTCTCTAATAGAGATGCTATAGGAAGAGAATCTAGACTACAGGTTTATGTGTATACGCGTGTATTATTATTGCTCTTTGTGCTTAACAGACACATATTATGGCATGTTATGGTCGCTGCTATGGTTTGGACATTTTTCCCTCTAAGCCTTATGTTGAAATTTGATCTCACTGTTGGAGATGGGGCCGGGATAGGAGGTATTTCTCACTGTGTGGTGTTGTACACACTGGATCTGCCTCACCTTCTGCCGTAAGTGGAAGCAGCCTGTGGCCTTCCCAGAGGCAGATGCCCAATCTTGAGCTTTTCCAGACATCAGAATCATGAACCAAATACACCTTTTTACTTTATAAATTACGTAACCTCAGGTATTCCTTTATTATAATCCCCAGCAGACTAAGATAGTCACAAATTGCAAAAAATGTAACTTTTAAAATATAACTTTTTCTAATTTCCCTACACTGGGGTACAAACCTGCTTAGTGGCAAATGAATTACCCTGGGTTCTTTATTGGTTTCTCTTTGTCACCACAAAATTTTCTCATTTATTTTCAGTATAACCAAGCCCAGCTGGCATTTTCTGTCCTCAAAAACTCTCTTGTCTTTCATCCAGCTTTCTAAACTCCAGGAGACCTGACTGTTGTCAGCAATATAGCTGGGAGGGTGGATCCTATCTCACCCTTACCTGAGGCCCATATTTCTTTCAGATTTAGCCTGCTCTGGTGTAGTTCTGTGTGTTAATGCTCAGCCTTTGTAGCTCTAGCCATGTCTTCCTGGGCCTGGCCGTGGAGGAATTGACTGATCTTCTACCTTTTTTCTGGGTACTACGTGTACTCAGCCACCCATGGTTACTCTTATAGTCCATAAGTCTCTCTTCACCAGCTCTAGCCAGGAAAGGAAAGGTGATAGCCATGTGAGTTAAGATGTGGGGTAGAGACCAAGCTTCTACATTGCCTCAATGTCTATTTTCATTTCTTTCCTTTTTTTTTCTTTCCCCTCTTAGCTATGAGCATTCTTTATGATGTCTTAGAACTGGTATTAAAAGAGCATCTCTGTTTATTCCCTAGCTTCATTCAATTTTTTTTAAAAAATTTTGTTTTACTTCCAAAGGAATGCTTTCAAAATTAAAAGCTAAAGATTTTTTCCCTACGCTATTTATGACAGCTGCCCCTGGGGTAAATTCTGGGTTATTGTCTCTCAGACGTAAAGGAGGACTCCCATGAGAAAATGAAAAATATGTGCTGTTTATCTCACATTATTAATCTTCTTTATTTATCACATCTTGCTCCAGAATAGGATTTATGGCAGCTTTCATATATTTAGAGAAATTGAAGTAAAAAAGATAAATGGATGGGGGCTGGGAGGGGACGGCAGGAAAGCAAAAGAAGGGAAGATGAGATGAATTCAAGACTGCCGTAAAGTTATCTAAATTTTCTTGAGGCAGGTCACACATTTGACGCAAGGTTTTCAGTCAAATTAAAAAGGACAACATTGGAGAAACATGTTACACAGTATTAATAAAAAAGAAACTCACCTGATGCTTAAAGAAGCACAGTTATTCTTGCTAAGTCCAGACAAAAATTTCTTCTTTGATTCCTCATAAAAAGGACTCTGTGACATAGTGAAGAATATCCTCAAGAAATTGTAGTTTACTACATCAATAAGTTTTATGGGACTGTTTTTTACAGAGTCCTTCAGTGCAGGCACAAGGCACAATGCCAAGGTGAAAGCACAATTTATTAAAAGGGTTTCTGTGGGCAACAACATTTTGCAGCCTGTGTGTGCATTTGTCTGTTTGTCAGACTTAATCTATGGGTAGGTTTTAATGGTTCCTCTATGTGGATTGAATTACACTTCAGGAAATCTTTTACAGATATTATTATCTTAACTGAAGTTTGGATGGGTATTGGGCGATAGTAAATTTGTAGTTGGAGTCCCTAACAAGTACTCAGGGTGCCACTACTTGGTGTTATTGACGAAGAGCAGAGCCACACACCTTATTGTCATGTGGGCTGGGAGTAGAACAGCATTTCTAATGAAGAGGGAGGGGCATTAGAATGAGCTTGAATAATAGCTACCCCATTTCTACTCAGAAAAGGGCTGTGGGAAAAGTTGGTACAAAATTTCCCTCATGAGGCAGCTTCGTATCTGCTTTAACTCATTGATAGAAAGGCCCCTTGAATCTGGCAACAATAATTTCAGCCAGAGGGGGAAAATATATAGTGTGTGTATTTAAATACTCAGAGCAATTATGAAACTCAGCATGGTCTCCATTGGCCATTTAAACTTGAACATTCTAATTTTCAATGTGTCCCACAAAATAAATTGGTTTCAAATCATATACAGAAGTAAATACATGAATCAAATCTGTCTAAAATTAAGTCAGTCAAGTAAGTATTGCATTCTATTGAACAAAAATCATGAGATTGGTTTTAATGGAGTTGGTAAGTAGCATTTCTCTTCGGCAATAATTAAGTAGAAGTCCAACTTGGAATTTTAGAACCATAAATGTGAAATGCTTTCATTTTTGCCAAATAACTTTTTTGCCGTTTATAAATAAAACTATTATAAATGGAGTTCAATACATTGAGAGACTTGTTTATTTAGCATGGCTGTAGAGTTAACATTGCAAAATCATCTACGGTGAAGAAGTCATTGCTCTTCAACATTGCCCATAGGTTGTCTGATATTAATGATTAAGTTGTAAGCTCCACTAGAGCACAGAACACTTTTTTCTTAAAATATTTTATATTTAGCCCTCAGCACAGTGCTTACTATATAATAGGTATTAATATCTATAGAGTATAAATTAAGAGCAGTTGCTTTTATTACATTAAACATTTTTCTCTAGTATGACCAAAACAGATAAAAATCAAGAGATGTTACTGGTTTTGAGTAAACATTATGTATTTAAAAGAAACAAGATATACATTTCTATAAAAATTCATATCTACTTTTAATCAGTTACTTTTGATTTCTTCTTTAACTAAAAAGAGGCTATCACATTTCAACTAATGATTTATGATAATACGTGAAGCATAATATAACCAAGCCACTTTTGCTTGATCTTTTGAACTCATATATCTTTAAAAATATTTTCTAAACAAAATATATAGTCTGACCTAACTTTGATATTAGAAAAAAATACAGAAAAGCTTACCTAAACACGTTAGAAAGCTTAATGTGATGAATGAAAAGCAGCTGTCAAGGTTTTGAAGACAATGGTTCTGTATTTGCAGGTCATCATAGTAATTAAAATACGGCAAATGCCAGATGCTTCTTATACTTGTAGATGATGAGTTCATGTTGTTTTTGTGAAGTTTATTAATCGGTGAGTATTAGACTAAGTGTCTTAATGTGCTCAAAGACCAAAATTAGAAACCTTGAATTTAAAAGTTGCCATTTGCTTACTGTTGCTAATAGCTTACCTAAAGTGGCATAAGTAATAGAGATTTTTATCTCTGAATGATATTCCTGCCAGCACTACCAACTGTTGAATGTTAAACGTGAGATTTGGATTTGGCAGGTGCAGAGATTTTCAGTCACCTTCAAAAAGTAGTATGTAGACACTCGAGCCAAACAGCTAACACTAACAAAATCAGCATCCCATCCATCTGGCCATGGAACAAACACTTCAGTCATCTTTCCATCTTTGATTGATAATATTTCTAGAAATGGATGATTTCAAACATTATTTCTTATTCTCAGAAAAAAAATGTTTTGTTTACCTGGCAATTGGCTCTAGGCAAAATTAGGAAGTTAAAAATATGTTTTCAGCGTCTTACTGCTGCTCTTTCAAGCCAGCTCCCACAACACCACTTTTACTCTGCTCACTCATCCTAGCACATTTTGTTAATTTATTAACCCTAGTCATTGCTGTACCAAATGTTGATCAGATTGAGTTAATGCCTACAACTGATTAATCTTCTCTCAGCCAGCATATTTTTTTAGTGCTCTGTGTTTATAGATGATTATATTTAGTAATTGATTAGGTAATCTATATCTTCATAATTAGCTACTGATTAGTTATAATCCCTAAGTTAAAAACTACTTGCTTGTGTAAAATGTGACTTTTTCTCTCTAAAATTACTTATAGAATAAGCATAATTTTGAAAATGCTCCTTTCTTTCTAGTCTGCTTGAGAAATGTTTGGGAAATTGTTAGCTTATTCAGTACTCCTGGAATTACAGATCTTAAGCAGCGTTGCAATTTCTACTCCTCTATCTGGCTAACTCTGTCTGGAAAATTTCTTTCACAAATGACTTTGGAAGAATTTGGCAAGGCTAGGAGAAAGTAAAAGTTTTTGAGGTTTGACAAAAGCCCTAAAATTTCAAAAGAACATAATTTCTTATTTAACAGACTAATATGCTTATTCATAGAATGAGATGCCAGATTGAATTTAACAATAACAACAACAGAAATTGGACTGCTAGTCTGTATGTTTAAATTAGGGGCTAAGATTAATAAAAAAGAAAAGAGAGAATAACCAAATTGATTCAATAAAGGGGATATTACCACAGATTCCACAGAAATACAAAACATCATCAGAGATTATTACAATCAACTCTATGCACATAAGCGAGTAAACCTGGAAAAGAAATGGATAAATTCCTGGGCACTTGCCTCCTCCCAAGCCTAAACCAGGAAAAAGTCGAAACCCTGAATAGACCAATAACAAGGGCTGAAGTAGAGGCAGCAATTAAGAGCCTACCACCCCAAAAAAAACCCAGGTCCAGGTGAGTTCACAGCGGAATTCTACCAGACATACAAAGAGGAGCTGGTACCATTCCTTCTGAAACTATTCCAAATAATCCAAAAAGAGGGAATCCTTCCCAAATCATTTTATGAGACCAACATCATCCTGATACCAAAACCCAGCAGAGACTCAACAAGAAAAGAAAACTTCAGGCCAATATCCATGATGAACATAGATGCAAAAATCTTCAGTAAAATACTGACAAGCCGATTGCAACAGCACATCAAAAAGCTTATCCACCACGATCAAGTAGACTTCATCCTGGGGAAGCAAGGCTGGTTCAACATACGCAAGTCTATAAACGTAATTCACCACATAAACAGACCCAAAGACAAAACCACATGATTGTCTCAATTGATGCAGAGAAGGCCTTTGAAAAAATTCAACAGCCCTTTATGCTAAAAACCCTCAATAAACTAGGTATTGACGGAACATATCTCAAAATAATAAAAGCTATTTATGACAAACCAACAGCCAATATCATACTGAATGGACAAAAACTGGAAGCATTCCCTTTGATATCTGGCACTAGACAAGGATGCCCGCTCTCACCACTCCTATTCAATATAGTTCTGGAAGTTCTAGCCAGAGCAATCAGGCAAGAAAAAGAAATAAAGGGTATTCAAATAGGAAAGGAGGAAGTCAAATTGTCTCTATTTGCAGACGACATGATTGTATATCTAGAAGACCCCAT
>NW_022436985.1:1093872-1188014 GCF_009761245.1 Sapajus apella
AAAGAGAGCCCGCATAGCCACGTCAATTCTAAGCAAAAAGAACAAAGCGGTAGGCATCACACTACCAGACTTCAAACTATACTACAAGGCTACAGTAATCAAAAAGCATGGTACTGGTACCAAAACAGAGATATAGACCAATGGAACAGAACAGAGGCCTTGGAGGCAACACAACATATCTACAACCATCTGATCTTTGACAAGCCTGACAAAAACAAGCAATGGGGAAAGGATTCCCTGTTCAATAAATGGTGTTGGGAAAACTGGATAGCTATGTGCACAAAGTAGAAACTGGACCCCTTCCTGACACCTTACACTAAAATTAACTCCAGATGGATTAAAGACTTAAACATAAGACCTAACACCATAAAAACCCTAGAAGAAAATCTAGGCAAAACTATTCAGGACGTAGGCGTAGGCAAGGACTTCATGACCAAAACACCAAAAGCATTGGCAACAAATGCCAAAATAGACAAATGGAACCTAATCAAGCTCCACAGCTTCTGGATGGCAAAAGAAACAGTCATTAGAGTGAATTGGCAACCAACAGAATGGGAAAAAATTTTTGCAGATTACCCATTTGACAAAGGGCTGATATCCAGAATATACAAAGAACTAAAACAGATTTACAAGAAAAAAACAAGCCCATTCAAAAGTGGGCAAAGGATATGAACAGATACTTTACAAAAAAGACGTACATGAGCCCAACAAACATATGAAAAAATGCTCATCATCACTGGTCATCAGAGAAATGCAAATCAAAACTACATTGAGATACCATCTCATGCCAGTTAGAATGGTGATCATTAAAAAATCTGGAGACAACAGATGCTGGAGAGGATGTGGAGAAATAGGAACAATTTTGCACTGTTGGTGGGAGTGTAAATTAGTGCAACCATTGTGGAAGACAGTGTGGCGATTCCTCAAGGACCTAGAAATAGAAATTCCATTTGACCCAGCAATCCCATTACTGGGTATATGTCCAAAGGATTATAAATTGTTCTGCTATAAGGACACGTGCACACGAATGTTCATTGCAGCACTGTTTACAATAGCAAAGACCTGGAACCAACCCAAAGGCCCATCGATGATAGACTGGACAGGGAAAATGTGGCACATATACACCATGGAATACTATGCAGCCATAAAAAACGATGAGTTCGTGTCCTTTGTAGGGACATGGATGAACCTGGAAACCATCATTCTCAGCAAACGGACACAGGAGCAGGAAATCAAACACCGCATGTTCTCACTCATAGGCGGGTGTTGAACAATGAGAACACATGGACACAGGGAGGGGAGCACTACACACTGGGGTCTGTTGGGGGGAAATAAGGGAGGGAGAGTCAGGGGTGGAGAGTTGGGGAGAGATAGCATGGGGAGAAATGCCAGATATAGGTGATGGGGAGGAAAGCAGCAAATCACACTGCCACATGTGTACCTATGCAACAATCTTGCAAGTTCTTCACATGTACCCCAAAACCTAAAATGAAATAGAAAAATTAATAAATAATAAATAATAAATAAATTAGGGACTACTTAAATCAGAGAGAAAACAAAATTGATGTTGACTTCTATCTTTTTATATTTTATTTTCTACTTTTATGTAAGATGATACAATTTATTTCTATTTTATTTTAAAAAACAGGAATTAGGTATAGACAATTCTATAATATTTATCCTGTGTTTTTATCTAGATAGAATATCCAGTTATATGTTTTGCATAATGCAAAATCCTCACCATCACAGAGAACACATTTTAAATTTATGGCTCAGAGGGATTTCAATCATCCTTGGCATTCAGCACTCAAGGCATTTCAGATATTTATTCAGAACAGTATAACAAGAAGTACACAACAGATTGTAATTTAAATGCTGTACTTTTTTGCCACATGTATTTGGAGCAAAAGCTTGGAGAATATGTACAAATAAGAATGTATTATGAGTATCACATGTTTTGACTACACACTTGGATAAGGGAATTATCACATATTTTCATTTAACAGACTTTTTCTCAGCATAGCTTTATGCCAAGGGCATAGAAGGACACTGTTCTATTGTTCTGTTCTTATAGACATGCAGATTATTTTGTATCTACTTTAGGGCATGTGCACTTCCATGTGGAAACCATTGCTCTATGTGGTAGAGAGCAAACAGAAATATTTTGATATGGGATGCATTTTCTTTCTATGTAACCCCACCACGATGCAGAGGATAGATGGATGGGTTGGATGCCAAGAAGTCAAATTAAAAAGTTGTTTTGATAATTCATGAGGGCCCAAGGAAAGCTTGAATTCAAGAGGAGAGAGAGAGAGAGAGAGAGAGAGAGAGAGAGAGAGGAGAGAGGGAGGGAGGAGTGGAGAGCTAGCATTTTCTAGGAGGATAAGGAAAGAAAAGGTAATAATCCAGGAAAAGGAGTAAGACACAGTAGCTAATAGATAGGGTTGAGGAAAGACATGTAGAATTAGATGGGAAAAACTTTGGCAACACCCATATTTTAAAAAGCAAGAAAGAAATGAAGCAGCTGTCAGTAGAAAGTTACATCAAGGAAAATAATAAAGAAAACTTAACCAATAAGTTACCAATAAGTTTCAAGGTTGTTCAAGGGTGTACACATTTGACTAGCACAAATGCTGAAAGTGAGCTTACCTTGCTACCAATGGTCATGGTAAATAGAAGCTCTCTGGTCTTTGTGTGCACATAAATCCAGTAAGAAAAAAAGATAGCTTATTTGAAACAAATAAAAGCAAAAGAATAAGGAGTTAAAGACGAGAGTTTGATGATTGACAATGGAAACAAAAGCTGTAGATGTATTAAAGAGTTTGAAAATAGACCAATTGGATTTGGAAATTAAGATATCTTGTGATGTCCATGAGCACAGTTTTATCAGAATGATAGATAGAGAAGTCAAATTATAATTGACATAGATGATAGTGAATTACGGAAATTGGGAAAGCAAGTGTATAGGCATTTATTTTCTTTGATCTAGTCAATGCTAAGGCAGTTTGTTTTAAATAATTTGATGAGTAAGATTCAGGAGAGAGGCAGAGCTAAAATACCTGGAAGAGATCAGAAAAACATTGATGGGACAATTCAAGAGGAAACCAAATGTACAGGTGAAACTGTGCATCTTGGGAGGAGAAAAGATGGTAGTACGAGGTGTAAACAAGAACTGGGAAGGAGGTGGCCAGGCACTTTTCCCCAATGGCTTCTACTTTATAAACAAAGAAATAAAAGATTTGCCGTAAGTGAGAAAAGTACAAATTTTGTAGGGAGCTTGAGGAAAAAGGATACCAGAATTGAAATACCAAATAGATTGAATGCAGTGAACACATGATTAAGCGAAAATACTCCAGTCACTAAGGAACCTCTGAGAACAGTGGCTATTGTTTTATACGGCTCTCACTGGTGCTTATCACCACAGTCTTTATGAGTCCCACAAACATTTATTGAGCTCAGCTTATGTGTCTGGAACTATGTTAAGGTCTAGTAGGTTTTATAGGATAAGGAGAAGAGGTCGCTCTTCAAGGAGCTTGTGTTTCTGTTCTGTCTGGTAGGATTAGGCCAAGGAAAATAGTTTATTTCAGCTCATTCTCTTTTTGAATTGAGTAGTGCTTCATTGTCACATTATTACATTTGGTGCTTATATGTGACTGCTTCTTGGTCTCCTTGCACTTTCCTGGACATATTGCCTGCATTGTGTAAATGAAGAAAGAATTTATAATGTTAGCATTTTCTTTTTCTTCTTATGATTTCAAATATTGTTAGGCTGCGTGTTTAGCAGTGCTGCCTGCTGTGAATGCCTCTGTCTCAATTTAGCATCATTCATATAAATATGTAATAACTTATATTAATGTGACATCCCTGTGCAAGACCAGTAAACAGGATACTAACTACAATGTTCATTCTGCTGACTTGTGAGAACAACCTTCATTTATTTTAGCTTATCAGGTAATCTTTAACCTGCTTTTCAGGTAGGCATCACCAAACCATTTCTGACATCTATAATGTTTTCAACTTTTACTACTTTTTTCCTCCACTGATTGAGAATATCTTCCTCTCTCAAGTTTTATGAATTAAACTGCAATCATTTAATGTTTGTCACTGTGCTGATGTATTTCTTTGTTTATGGCACATGAATATTTAATAAATAATGAAAATAGAACTAGCAAATTAAAAAATTTTTAAATTTAGCTAGAATAAAAATATTGACCAGACAGACCATTTATAAATCATTTTTCTCCCTTATTCAGTCAACATTTACCAATAAATTAGGGTAGAAATTCTGGTTTTCCATTTCTCATTGTTTCCCTCTTTTTCACTAGAAAAGCAGATATTTAGTTCTGGCAAGTTGATTCTAATGTGGACAGCAGAAGGGAATCTGGATGGTTCCTACATCCCAATCTCAGTAACTTGAACTAAATTAGTTCAATCGGATTGAAATGCAGAGTTTGTATTCTCTGGTTAGATTTTTTTTCTCCACTCTCATGGTGTGGTGCCCAGAGGTAAGATTCTGACCCATTGAAGCCAGGCTAGAGTGTAGGGGAAGAGACAGGCAAAGATGACTTTAAGCTTCCATAAAATGAGTCAAGCCCACCTTATCTCTGGTCATTTCATACATGTGAGCCAGTAAAGCCCTTTTGCAATTTGTGATGGTAAATTTTAAGTGTCAACTTGAGTGTACCATAAGGTGCCCAGATTAAACACTGCTTCAGTATATATCTGTGAGGCTATTTCTGGATGGCATTGTCTCAGCGAAGTCGATAGCCCTCCTCAATGTGGGTGGCATTAGCCAATGCATTGAGGACATGAGCATAATAAAAAGCAGTGGTAGGAGGAGTTTGCAGCTCACTGAAGGAGCTGGGATACGTCTTCTCACCTTATTCTCACCTTGGCTTGAGATTTATATCATATACTCCCCAAGATCTCAGGTCTTTGGACTCAGACTGAGTAATGACACCTTCTTGGGTCTCCAGTGTGCAGACTGCTAGCAGATTGTGGAATTTCTCAATCTCCATAATTTTATGAGTAGTTCCTCATATTAAATATCTATATATAGATGTAAAATATATATCTCCTATTGGTTCTGTTTCTCTGGAGAATCCTGATGAATATACAATTTGCAAAATGACATCTTCAAAATTACTACAAAATCCATTATAAAAAGCAACATGATAGAAACCCTTTGGAGCTAAACAAACTGATAATTAATTGAAGCTCCATGAGACTCTTGACACCTAAGCATCTCTGAATATTGTTTTTTTACTTTTCTCTAAAATGAGAATAATTAAACTCTGTTGCTGAGTTGGCATAACAATTGAATAATAGATGTAGAATAACTACCACACAGTACATTTATTGTCAGTGTGTACTGTTAGGGATACAGCATCAATTATGAGTTTTGAACACAACAGATTCAGCACAATAGTCTATAGGATGGTTTTGAGAAGACTCAGCTCTTCTCATCCAAGAGGCAAATCTCTGTAGATAAGTAGGAAATATATGAATTGTGCATTTCCATCAACTAGAACTAGTTTTATAATCTATCTTCAGCATTGCTTGTTATTAGCAGGAGTTCTGGGAATTTTGTGCCCAGTGAGTGAAAGCTTTCCTTCTGCCTCCTATCACAACGTAGCTTACACATTTCTCTGAATGGGCATCTGTATTATAGGGAAGTTTAAATATCATTTCTAGCCATTTTAGTCTTAAGTAGTCTCCTCAGTCGGGACTAGAAATCAAATTGACCCAAGAGAGACTAACAGGAGAAAAGCATACAAGTTTTAGTAATTTTTACATGGTACATGGGGAAATTCATAAGAAAATGAAAACCTGAAGAAATGGTCAAAAAAAGAAAGCTTTTATACATTTTAGACAAGGAATGATACATTTGTGAAGAAATGACAGGATAAAGGAATCTAAGCTACAGGCAGTAAATTCTAGGAAAGTCACTAGAAGATATATGGCGATGGGAAAGTGAGACATGTAAAACCATGGAAGATAAGTTACTTCAGCAAGTGTATTTGGGTAGGTCCATTAAAGCAATGATTCCAGCCTCTGATTATAAAGATTATTTTCCCACCCTGGTATGAGAGAGTCCTCCTCAGAGGATTTTTAATGGCTTTCTGCATTTGGGAAAGGACAGGTCAGACAGCCCTTTCGGAAGTACAGTTTCTCAAGTGCTTTCACCTTGAAATAATATGGAGGTGGATTCTTGATTAACAGATTAATGCACTTCAGGGTGGGGGTGAGTTGTGAGTGAGTTCTCTGATAGTTTCTAGGAGAGCTGGTTGTTAAGAAGTGCCTGGTACCTCCCGTCAGCCTCTCTCTTGCTTCATCTCTCGCCATGTGATGACTGCACATGCCAGCTCCCTTTACCTTCCATTATGAATGGAAGCAGGCTAAGGCCCTCCCCAGATGCCTGATCTTGAACCTTCTAGCCAGTAGAACTATAAGACAATTAAGCCACTTTTCTTAATAAGTTATCTAGCTTCAGGTATTCCTTTATAACACCATATGGATAAAGACAGCCTCACTGCTTTCCAACATTTCTCTCTCTCTCTCTCTCTCTCTCTCTCTCTCTCTCTCTCTCTCTCACACACACACACACACACACACACACACACACACACACACAGAACACTTTCTCCCACCTGAGATTTTGCTTACCATCCTAATTTTGACACTTCCCTAGTTAATAAAGATGGGTATAGTTCTCTAAACTCTTAGTTTCAGACGTGTTTATACAAATTGGACAGGTTGTCTGTGCCACCTTATTGTCTCTCCTGCCATGAGTGCTAGAATGATCTGGAGACTCCAGCAGCTATGCAGCTTCTCTCAGATCAGTCTCTGGGCACTGGTCAAGGCGAAACTTAAATTTATCTCATTTAGATTGCATTAGAACCTGAAGCCTATTTCCCCATCCCTTCCTCGGGAGCTATCCTCATGCAAGGCTAGATTTTCAGGCCCTAACATTACCTATTTTTTGCATCTTCTTTCCTTAGGCATGCTATCAAAAAAGCTTGGTGAACTTCATGGTGGAGTTCTTTAGATTCAGAAAAAAAGTTAAAAATTCTGATAATTATGAACATTTTCAGAAAGCATCAGATACTTAAATGTATTGGAGTATAGTTCAGTATTTTTTTTTCAACTTAAAAAAATTGGCTACCATTATTGAGCCTTAATTATGTGCCAGTGATGAGGCTAAGAATGTTATATGCATTTTCTCATTCCAAAGAAGGCTTGCTTTCAAGACTTCCATTCTCATTTCTCTTAGAATTGCAGTATTTTGGAATGTTAGTCTCCCTCAACATGTGATTAAATTGAAAAGTAGACAACATTTATAACAAAACACATAGTAATTTCCTGTATGTCTTCATATTATTTAGATAATCAAACTCAAAAAAGAAATAAATAGTAGTGATCTAAACCTAAAAGTTGAAATATCCTTGCATTATGAGAAATATGGAAAACAGAGAAACAGGAAAAGCAGAAAAGCTAATGATAAAACCCCTGTAGTTTTGCATGCAGCAATCTATAAATTTCTTTCATGGGTATATTTTATTGTAAGTTAGAAACTTATACAAAACTATCATGTTCTATACACTGTATTGACAACATTAAAGAGATTTTTTTTTCTCTTGGGTTGTGAGTCATAGATTACTCTTCTTTTGTCCAGTAAATAGAAAATTTCAGTTATAAGCATAAAGTGTTATATTTTATACTTTTAAAGTTGTAAGTATAATATTTTCATATCATTTTTAGATCTGCATTTTTCTTGACTAAAGAATGCTGCCTTTGTAGTGAGTAAGTCAGATTGATTCTTTTGCTATTAGATTTATGATTTAGGATTTCTCTTTTCAGTCATTCTAGGAATTCAATGAAAACAGACTTCTTGCATGCACAATTATTTCTTTTTCTGGTTTTAAATCTGGGTGTTACCTAGGAACTAGGGAAATAGAATCCAGTGAGAATTGTCTGTGTAACACTGTGAGCTTCATAATGTTTTGAGCTGAGAAAACCAAGAAAATTTTATTTCCTGACGTATGTACTCACGGGATGTTCTGAAGATTAATGTGTCTCTTTCAAAGGCACTAAGGTACATTTAGAGCACTAAAGAAGTCATTTACTAAATGGTGCCCTTGAGACTTGAAAGAGTTAATGTACCTTTCACAAGGTGAGCAATGTACTCTCAAATGTATGCAAAGATCAGCACCAGAGCTTATAAAGAATTGTATAAATGTTGGTTAAAAGCAGCTGCAAGTCCATAGCTCTGTTATTTATTACCATAATCTTTAGTCAATATATTTGCTGGTGTTTGGTAGGTGCATTATAAACAATGCAGACAAATGTGAATCTTCTCACTTTTAGAAGTGAAAATGTGAGATTCTATAAACACTTGCCAGGGGAAAGTATTGTAAATGTGTTAATGCTACCTAAATGGCTTGGATTTCCAGAACAAGACAAACTATGGAAATTTAGACCTTCACTCCAAAAGTTAAAATTAGAATGGTGTTGAATCCTTTGCAGATTTTCTCTGTAAGAATCCTCATGAATTATTTAAAGATATAATTCTGAGAAAATTCACAATGTGTGATGCTAAGTGATAGAAAAGCTAAAACTGAATATAGAATTTAATCACAATTTTATTAAATATATGATATAAAAGCCTAAAGGAAATTTAGCAAAATATTAACCATCTTTTTCTCTAGGTGATGGGATTACAAGTTTTCAATTTTGTTTTTTTCTCCTATATTTTCTGTTTTCTCTACATTTTCTGCAATGAACATGCTTTGTAGGACTTTCTTTTTTGAGATGGTAAAATGTTGTTGAGAAAATGTTAAAACAGGTTAGTAGCAACTTTGACTTGCTGAAAGAGGATAACATTGTTATTTTGTTTTCTTTTCTCTGAAGGAAAAAAATCCTGAATATCACTCTCAGCATGATCCTTGTCAAAGGAAAAGCTGTACTCTTCCCAGTGACTGTTACCAAGAACTCGATTACTCTTCACAGCCTGGTCCAAGATTCTCAGTAACAAAGTTAGACACAAAGAAAATAAGAAACACTGTACCTTGAATGATCAGTGGGCCTCAGGACTTTTGCTTGCCTTTCTTTACCTTCTTATTCTTGCTGGCTGATGTAATCTATGCTCATAACTTCAATTGCAGTTTACATGCTAAAAACTCAAATACCTTTGGAATAGATTTCCCTCCATTTTTCCCTATCCACGTGGATATACAAACACCTGGTACATGTGGATATTGCTAGTAGTCACTGCATAATAAATACACCTGCAATTGAACTCAAACACTTCTCCGAAGCTCCTTTTTTTTTTTTTTTTTCTAATTGCTCAGAAAATGACACTATCATCCTATTGGTTTCCCAAAGCAAAAATGGTGGCAGCATGGTTGACTTCTTATATCGTCATTTAATAACTAATTCTGTGAATATTACCTAGCCATATATTTCTCAAATGCCTTGATTTTTCTTGGACTCATTCTTACAATCTCTCTGAAGTTCTTCCATTTATCTCGTATGAATTAGTGCAATAATCACGGAAACTACATCCCTTTATTCAGTCTCCTTTTTCTATATCTGTCATCCACATTGCAGATAAACTCATATGAAGTCAGATTTTACACCCATATTTGTCCCTGTTTCAACATTTGAGCTCTTTCCTCCATGAATTTTGCTTCCTGTGAACAAAACATGAGGAAAGCTTCAAGTATATATATAGCAAAAAATTATAGACTTCTAGTTAAAGATCGTAGTTTGAATTAATGAATTGATTTTCATTTCTTCCTCAAACTATACAAAAATGTTATGATATCAAGTTTTTTTTCTGTATGACATAAATACAAAAGGCTAAATAGAATTCAGAGTAGAGTCAGACTTATTTTCAGCATGAATTTAGAAATGCTTTGTCTAAAACAAGGGACTAGTTCAAGAGAAATGGTGTTACCATCAGTAGTTCTCCCAAAGGAATGGCCCAAGTTTACGAGCATCACCCAGCTCACACACACACACACACACACACACACACACACGCAGAGTTTCAAATCAGTTTTGGGTTGTCTCACTCTTAGAGATGGAAAGATAACCAAAACTTACCACACTTTAGGAAACCCTTTAATGTCAAAGACAGAAGCTAAAACAAACAGAACCACAAAACATAAATAAAACCTTGGAAGAAATTGTGAATATAGGGAAAACAACACTTTAAAAAAATCATTAGAGGCTGTGGAGGGCTGCAGAAGTTCAGTAGAAAGGTAATGGAACTGCTCTGTAGTACGACTGTGATGATGAATAAATGATTTTGTGTATTTGTCAAAATCTGCACAACTATACAGCATTAAGAATAAGTAGCACTAAGAATAAATAATTACATTCAAGTTTTTTTTTTTAAAAAAATCACCAGAATGTCAGTGGAACCCCAAAGAGAACATAAACTGTAAGAACTAAAATCGAATTGTATAGCATATGAATAATAAAACCATACTGGAGAGGTTGAATTGGGTGCCTCCAAAAAGATATGTTAATGTTTAAAGCCCTGGCGCCTGTGAATATGAACTTATTTGAAAATAGCTCTTTACAAAGGCAATCAATTTAAAATGAAATCATCAGTGTGGGCCCTAATCTAATGACACATGTTCTCATAAAAAGAGGAAATCTGGAAACGGAGACAGACACACACAGAGGGAGGACAATGTGACTATATATAGAAATCAGAGGGCAGTATGACCAGAGTGATGGACCTACAGGCCAAGGTACTCCAGACACTAGAAGAGGGAAGGAAAGGTTGTCCCCTGGAATCATCACAGAATGCATGGCTTGCAGACATATTGATTTCAGACTTTTAGTCTTCAAAACTGTGGGACGATGAATTTCTTAAATGTTTTTAGCCATCTTGTTTTTGTTACTTTATTACAGTAATACCAGAAAATGAATACAGTAAGTTACATTGGAAAACAGCATTTTAACTGGATTCCTTAAGGCTAATAACAAACAGAAAAATGGTGCACCAATGCTGTACTCTAGATAAGAAGTTTGTTTCTCAAAGGAAGTCCAGTTAGAGTTCTGGAACTACTTTAAACACAGAGTAGTGTTGACCAAATAAATGAATATACTGTAGACAATGTAGATTGAAAGATGTCTCTCAGTTTTGGAGAATGTAGTTAAAATAAGGGAAAGAGAAAGGCTACGTGAACCCTGTGGTGCTGGATTAGAATTGGAGATGTCAATATGAGCTATATGAATGTTTTAAAACTATAAGGACAACTAAATATGTTTCTAAATATAAATGTGTACGTATATGTGTGAGGTCCTAGAAGCAATGACTAAATATGTATGTATATAAATATGTCTGTAGGTACAACTAAATACATATGTGTGTGAGGTCCTAAAGGAAATAATAGTGAGCACACTGAGATCCACAATTTAGTTTCTAAATATTGTTGTTCAATAAATCAGAAACCAGAGTTTCTGGGAAAAGGGGCCGATGATAGGCTGAAACAGCATAAATATAAGATAAGCCTGGTACATCTTGTTGTGGTTTCTGTGTACATTTTGAAGCTAAGTGCTAAAAAACATGTAGACGTAAGTTGGACGGTCACTGAAACTAATCTGAATCAGTCCCTAAAACTAAAACAATTGAGCAAGAAAATTAATAAAGATAGTACTAGATTATAAAATCAATAGTCATGAATCCACACCAAAAATAAAATAAGTAAGCAAATAAACTAGTAAATAGGAATGTGTTGTAGGGATGGTAGGGAGAAAACCCTTTCATACAGAATAACACAATATTTCCAATTAATAAATATAGAAGTCACACAGAAAATAGAAATCACAGATACAACAATAATTACTGTGAGCAATATCCACCAACGGAATCTAAACTTAGGGTACAAACTTTTGAAGATGAAACATGGTATATGGGGCCTGAAGATATCTTTCTTAAAATATTTATTAACTGTGAAATAAAATATACATTAAAATGGGTTAAAATAGGCAGAAACCTATTTTAACTAGGTGATCAAGGTAAGTATCACCAGTAATAGCACACATCATGATCAGGTATCCTTGATATGACATACTCAGAACAGCATACTACTTTTATATTCTTCCCCCAAATCCACAATCTTGATTCACTCATGGGAAAATATCACACAGACCTAAATTAAATGATATGTTAGAACACAACTGATCAATACTCTTTAAGAGTAAGGTCATGAAAGACAAGGAAAGACTAAGGAATTGTCACAGACTGGAGGACACTAAAAAGACATAATGATTAAATGCAATGTGGGATCCTGGAAGAGATAAGGGACATTAGAGAAAGAAAAAGAAAAGAAACTTGTAAAATGTGAATGAAGTCTAGTGTTTATGTATTGTAACAACATTAATTTCTTAGTTTTGATCATTGTGCTATAGTTATGCAAGATGGTATCACTAAGGAAAGTCAGTGTAGGTATATGAGAACTCTCTATACTATTTTGGAACTTTTCTGTAAATCTGTTTTATTTTCAAAATAAAAACAGAAAAAGCATACCAATGTTATCTTTAGAGAGATTAGAAAATACACTGTTCCATGAAATAAGAGCAATAAAACTAGTGCTGTGGTTTCAATGTGACCTCCTAAAAGCATGTGTTGGCAATTTAATCCCTAATGTGACAGTGATGGGAAGTGGGGATTTTAATGAGACATGATTAGGCTATGAGTGTGAAGTGAATGGATTGATGTAATTATCATGGAAGTATATGAGCAAGACGTGGAAGATAACATGGAAGTTTGTTATCTCAGAAGTGAGTTCCATACAAAAGGGCTAGTTTGTTTTCCTTTTGCCTCCCTCTCACTCTCTCTTTGCTCTTCTTTCACCTTGGGAAAATGAAGAAAGAAGGTTCCCGCCAGATGCCATCTCCTAGATCTTCCAGTTTCCAGAACTATGAGTCAACAACGTATTTCTATGTTGGCTGAGTAATAAAATTCTCCGTCTGTGGTACTGTGTTACAGCAGCACACAACAGACTAAGACAGAAATTGGTACTGAGAAGTGAAGCTGCTGCTATAAAATGTAACTGAAAAAGTGAGGCCGGGCGCGGTGGCTCAAGCCTGTAATCCCGGCACTTTGGGAGGCCGAGGCGGGTGGATCACGAGGTCAAGAGATCGAGACTGTCCTGGTCAACACGGTGAAACCCCGTCTCTACTAAAAATGCAAAAAATCAGCTGGGCATGGTGGCGCGTGCCTGTAATCCCAGCTGCTCAGGAGGCTGAGGCAGGAGAATTGCCTGGACCCAGGAGGCGGAGGTTGCGGTGAGCCGAGATCGCGCCATTGCACTCCAGCCTGGGTAACAAGAGCGAAACTCCGTCTCAAAAAAAAAAAAAAAAGTGAAAGCAGCTTTGGAACTCGGTAATGGGTAGAGGCCTAAATAGTTTTGAAGTGAATGCTGAAAAAAAAGCCTACACTGCTGTGAATACAGCATTAAGGGCAATTCTGCTTGGGGGTCAGAAGAAGAGAAGAACCTGTAGGGAAGGTCTGATTCTTCTTAGAGATTACTTAAATAGTTGTGACCAGAATGTTGGTAGAAATACATGTGGCAAAGGCAATTTTGATGAAATCTCAGCTGGAGATGAGAAATAAGCTATTAGAAACTGGAGTAAAAGCCATTTGTGGTATAAAATGATAAAGAATTTGGAAGAATTTTATTTGTGTCCTATAGCTTTATAGAAGATAGAATTTAAGAGTGATCAACTAGGATATCTGGCAGAAGAAATTTCTAAGCAAAACTCTGAAGGAGCTGCATGAGTACTTTTAACTGCATATAGCAAAATGTGAAAAGAAGAAATAATTTAAAAGCGGAATTTATAATTCAAAGGGAAACAGAACTTAGGCATTCAAAGGATTCTCAACCTGGCCACGTGGTAGAATTAAAGGACATTTTCAAGAGAAGAAATCAAGTTTCAAAACAATTGTGGTCAAACAATTGTTTACTAGGGAGGTTAGTATGGATAAAATGAAGCCAGAGGCATATCATCACAACAGGGGTAGAATGACCTGGAAGGCACTAATCAATATGTAAACTACACTGGACTTTTTAGTGAAAAGTAACTTTCAAATTAGAATCTAAGCAAGCTAAGCTGTAATTCAAATGTAAAAGGAAAATGTAGACTTTTTAATATAGGTAATGTCTTAAAAGTTTACCTTCAATTCACTTATTTTGGAAAGCCATTGAAGGATATATTTCAGCAAATCAAAGGAGTACATATTAAAGTATATGTCATGGGTTTTCAGCACAAATGAGAAGGAAAAGAAAATATTAGAATGATAAAGGGTGTTTCTTCCACAACCCCAAAGAGGAGACTTTGGAAGAGATTTTCAAGAAGACTAAAACACAATAGTGAATGAAATGTTTAATGAGTTTTGTGGATTAATAAGAGAATTATACCATTGAAAGAGAATAGAAGGGTAAACAAGTAATAATTCATACAGAAAATCAAGCAGACAAATAGAGGTAATTATTAACTGCAGGGAAAACAAAAGTTATAGTGTAAGGAAGAGTTATGTATTGATTATTATATGACTCACCTATGACCAGCATTGGGCCCTATAATGTTGAATATAAACTTGATCCTGAATTTCTATGTTTGTATTGAGATAATGGGAAAATTGAAAATTTGAATATGTGATGTCAGGATAGCTATGCAAAGATGAGGTAAATCCTGATCTTCCATTTTGGAATTTCGATGACGGTCCTGCAATGTTAAAATACATAAATAAGAATAATTTGCAAGGTATTCAGATATAGAGAAGATAATAGCGAAAGAATCCATTTAAAAAGTCATTATTAGTATAATAAGTAATTTATTGATGGAATAAGAGGAAACAAAGGTAAACTTATTTGAATCTTTAAACAATGTTCATGAATAGTTGTCATAAGTATGAAAACCTCAAAACAAAAAAGAAAAAAGAAGAAATAACTAATTGATTTCCAAATAAAAAAAAAGGGAAAAAATTCCAAAGCCATTAAAATTGTTTTGGCTAAGATTAAGAGAACATCTACTCTGTGCTATGTGCTGTTTTAAGTGTCTCACACTTATTAATTCAATCCTGTTAATGATTATTCCCATTTAATGAATGCGACACTATGTACAAAGAAATTAACTTATATCCCCAAAGTCACACATAATAAACAGCAGTGACAGAGCCTGAGCCCAGTTTATCACTGGAGCATGCATTCTTAGCAACAGTACTCACACATAATAGAACTCACACATAATAGAACGCATCAGAGGGATACTGTGATTATGTGGACAGACCCTCAGATAAAGTGCAAGAACACTGGTCCATATTCTGGCTCTAATATTTACTAACTATAAAGTTTTCCAGAAGTAAATTCACTTTTATGAACTTCAGCTTTCTTTTCTTTATTGAAAAATAATAGTGGCTTCTGAGTGCTGATGTTAGAATGAAATGAGTAGATGTCAAGTCAAGCAGAGGGAACAAACTAACATGAAGCCAAGCATAGAGAAGGGTACATCATAGGCACTCAAAAAATGTTAATTGATTTAAATTAAATAGATTACTGAGATGAATATGAAGTTCAACTCTTAGTGCATCTGAAAGAGATTACTGAGATGAATATAAAATTCAGCTCGTAGTGCATCTGAAATTTATTCTACTTAGAGTTCCTACTGGGTGTCTAAGGGAAAGCCATGGATATTATATGGAAGGCAAAACCATATACATATTTTGAAGATTTAAAATAGATGGTCTAAATTTCCTTATATTTTCCCCAGAATCAATCTAGAATAACTATTGGTTAAACTATCATGATGTTTTTTATTTAAATGCTCCTTTCTAAAACTAATTTTTGTGTGTTAAATTAATTCATGTATCTGACTTAATTACTCTTGTTAAAATTATTCTCTTGGGTTTTCTGAATGAATCATAAATGCAGTCAGTACTTTTACACTCCAGGGATAAAACTTTGACAACATTAAAGTGAATTTGGTTCTAAAAAAATCATATCTAAAAGATCTGATTTTAATTATTTGTGCTGAGACATTTTTATTGTCTCTGATCATTTCCCAAGGTCCAGAGAAACATTTCTGCTGTAGGATATTAATAACTGTTATAAGACAAAGGTGGTCCATAATGATAAACTATTTGGAAAATGCTGTGGTAATAGTAAGATGAGTTTCTTTTCTGCAACACTTTTCAGAGTGTCAATGTGTGAGTTTATTCATGAATCTCTAATGGTGAATATAATGTGCAATTTCTCAAAATTGATATCTCCATAGCATATTTTTTTTGATCTGGGTTTCGTTTGTTATTTTTTTCTGAAGCTTGAATACGACCTTTTTTTTTTTTTTTTCTTCAGAAAACACTTTAGGACCAAAAGGCTTAACTAATACATGCAGAAGGAGGGTTGACATTGGTAGCCTACTTTATTTTTACGTTAATTTTAGCCTTTTCTACTTTCCTCCTAGTCTTTCTAGAAGTTTGTGCAAGGCCTTTCCTCCTAATTCCTCTTTACAACTTATTTTTTTTTCCTTAAGTATTTGATACAATAGAAAGAAAAAAAAAAAACAAGAAATTCAGGAAGCTCACATGGAAATGAGTTGACATGTAGTTAAATCTAAAAGTCAACATGAAAGAGCAACTTTCATCAGAAAAATTATTTCTAATTTTGACGCTTCAAATATAAATCAAGTTACTGTTGAATAGTAGTTCAAATTGTGGGTACTGAAGTTTGGGTTGGAATCACATCTAAGCACATAGCTTTCCAAGATTTAGTTTCACAAGCAATTGCTGTAAAATAGACATGCAAGTTTGTCATGTTTTCTCTATAAGGTGGAAGATATATTTTGCTTTTTTGTTCCCAAGAATATTTTATTTCTAGAAAATGAAATAAACAATAGTCATATAACTAGTTCCCAGAAAGGCAATTTGTATACAACTGTTTTATTTATTAAATATGAGAAATTTGATTAATGAATTTAGCAGTGATTCCTAATCTCATGTAATTGGACTATCCACTTTCTGACTTCTAAAATACAGAACACAACAACATAAAAAATCCAAGTTTCTGTTTTCCATAGAAACTGCCATGGTAAACCATTATATTATCAAAATTTAGAAATAGATTCAAAAATTATACACAAGTGGATAGTCTAGGCTATTATTTGGATTGTTTATAAAAAGAAATATATTCTAAACAGATCATCCAGATGGATGAATTACTAGATTTTACATCATGTAAACATTGGATCCTAAATCTCCCCAAAGGTCTATCATTCGGGACATAATGAAGAGATTTACAGGTTAAAGAGCCATCCCTAATATTTAGCCTAGTTTCTCCTCCTTCTTAAATTCCTTTTTATGAAACCAGAGGTTAACATCAACCACAAAGAGCAATTTTTCTTTATCTTAGAGACACCGTAACCTACATCACAGACTTATCCCTGTTTTTATTTTTGTCCACTGGGTAAAGTGTAAATCAACATGATACTCGATGTTTACAGAGAAGCTTATCCCTCTCATACCAAGGGTAGCCATACAGATATCCTCTCCTACAGCAAGGCTAAAGCAGAAATCCTTATGGAAGGTGCTAGGTTTCAATGACGTGCAGTACATTTTTGTTGTCAAGACTCTGTGATAAATACAACAACAATCATATTCATAATTCACATTTTCTTCATATAGGTTCTCTGCATAGCAAAAATAAACATTTTGTAAATTATTTTAATTCCTTCCAATGCATACATTCATGAAAATAAATGTTTAAATGACTCTGATTTTATTTAACCTCATGCACTTAAATGTCCTGACACATTTGTTTCCTATGAAGAAAATATATCCTTCCATAAATGCCACACATGCATCTCATTTCTCCACAATTAAAGTTTAAGTAAAAGCAAAGAGCCATCAATGCATGGCAAATTTTGCAATGCAAGCAAAGGTTGTTGTTAGAAGAGTATCTTCCACTGTAAGCCTCTGGCTCCAGTGACAGCACTCCAAAGAATGGGGAGGAAGAATCAACTTGGCAAGCAAAAGATGCACAGAACATGATAACTAGCTGGAAGTTATTAAATTATAAATGCCTCTAAGCGTGATGCATAATCTATTTTTTAATAAATTTTAACTATAGATCACCTTTACAAATGTAATTCTCCCTCATTAAATTGTGTTAAATATTTCTCTAAGAAACTGAAGAAAATGGAAAACCTTAACTAACTATAATTTAACTTGCGTTTGCAGTTTTATTTAACTTTTTTAGTTGTAATTATTTCCACTTAACTAGAAAGCATAAAGACTAGTATATAGGTTGATAAATGTAAAATAAGAAGCAACAAGGCTGGGTGTGGTGGCTCATGCCTATAATCCCAGCACTTTGGGAGTACAAGAAGGGTGGATCAGAAGGTCAGGAGTTCAAGACCAGCCTGGACAACATGGCAAAACCTTGTCTTACTAACAGTACAAAAATTAGCCTGGTGTGGTGGCAGGCGCCTATAATCCCAGCTACTCAGGAGGCTAAGGGAGGAGAATAGCTTGAACCTGGGAAGCAGAGGTTGCAGATCGTGCCACTGCACTCCAGTCTAGGCAACAGAGGAAGACTCTGTCTCAAAAGAAGGAAAGAAAGAAAGAAAGAAAGAAAGAGAGAGAGAGAGAGAAAGAAAGAAAGAAAGAAAGAAAGAAAGAAAGAAAGAAAGAAAGAAAGAAAGAAAGAAAGAAAGAAAGAGAAAGAAAGAAAGGCAAGCAAGCAATAGCTTTGGTATTTGTTTTAGTTTTGTATATCTTGGAAGAAAGGAACTTGAATATGTTCCCCATCTTTGGATATACCTGTATAGAAAACCTAAAAGTTCAGTCCTTTGACTGGATATCATTCAAGGATTAATACTTTATTAAATAAAAAACCCTATTCAATTATGCATAAATTAATGATTTTAATGATAGATCTCTGGCATCTATCTATGTCTATGTGGTGATTTGCAAATGATGGCTATACTTAATTCCTAGTACCTGTATGCATGCTTCCTTGCAATGTGACTAACACTTTTTCCATCACAAGATACAATCTATTTCCTCTCCTCTTAATCTGAGCCAGCTCTGAGATTTTCTTGGACTAAAAGAATGTGATAGAATTGACGCTACGTAATTTCAAGAATACTTGCAAATTCTGCTGTAACCCTCTTCTAGCATATAAGAACACCTTATAACCATCCAAAAAAGTATGAAATAGTCTCCTTGAGAGTGAGAGACTGTTAAGGGGGAAAAAGAAAACCCAAATGACAAAGCACCAACTTATAGAATCGTGAATCAATAAATGATTGTTTTAAACCAGTAAGTTTTGGAATGTTTTTTCTTTAACAATAGATTAATGAGAATTTTTTTGCAATCATCTTAAGTGAAGATATTATATTTCTGCTCTTTACATAATTTATAAACTACATATTTATAACATTCTAATTTAGAGGCCATTAAAGAATTTTATCAGCTAATGGTACACATTGGATATCAATTTTAAATAACTTTCTGAATGATTCTCATTACTATCTCTATTTTATTAATTGAGAATAATGGTTTTGTTTTTTATTGAATTTGTACAGTTTGGTTTTCTTCAGGTTAAGTATATTGCACTGAACCTTACTTAATGAATGCTAGTATATGGTTGCAGAAAGTGTTTTTGGGGGCATTTGAGATATTCTTGTTTTCTCTGAATGTCATCCTCACACAGTTTAGTTTTGTGTCATTGGCATTCTGTCGTCAAGCTTATTGTTAAAAGTGTGAATTCCCATTGGGTATAGGATCAACCATAGAGGAATGCTTCTTGGTTCTCTCCATTCTGCTGAAAACAGCTACACTCCCGACAATAGTCCTTGCTTGCTCCCACCCTATCTTAATCAGGAATAATGTGTTCTTGGCAGATTCAGTCACATCCACCCCTGAGTTTAAAAAAAAAAAAAAAAAAAAAAAAAAAACTTGATTCCAGTTTGGGAGCACATTGCCCAGATGTGACATGAGTGTGTTTTCTTGTATCCATTGTGCCTGGGGTGAATAGAGCCCCATGTCAATATGCATAGTTAGCATAGACATTGCACCTAATCACTTTTAACACTCCTCAATTTATCTTGATTGATTACTTTTCAATCAACAACATGATATATTTTACTCTAATAGAAGTTCCACGTCCTAGAAAGCTCATCCCTACAAAGCCAAGTCTCAGATCCCATGGATCACACGTCTTGGATATGGCTGCTGACCAGAATCAGAGTCAAGTATGCTTGACTTGGTGGAGTTGGTGATTTACACATTGCTGATTCTTTTCCAGATCTCTTTTGCACTGTCCAGATAGAATTTGCATTTGTTCTTTCTTTGCTGTCTGAGCATACGAACTAACACAAATTATCACTCACTGGAAAGAAGCTTTCTGATAGACGCTCAAGGATTATACATCAATTAGGATTTTATGAAGAAACAAGATGCATGCCTAAAGGGAAGATTGAAGGTAGGTTAATAAAATGATGCTTTTCAGGCTGGGAATGAGATGAAGCAATTACTGTTCATGGGGCTAAAGCAGCAAGTGAAGGGTGTGTCCTTAAGGGAAATGTGTAGGAGGTAAAGTCGTAGAAAAGGAACCACTGCCAAAACAATACTCCTGATCAAGAAGAAAAGGGTCTGAGTAAATATCCTAGATTCGCTTTCCTTCAGACTTCTGATCTCCAGCTAATTTTTTCCGTTTGCCAAATCCAGCAAGAAGCTAGCGGGCAAGGCAGCTTTTGGGGAACACAGTATGGCAGAGAAGAATATGAGGGGGAACAGACACTAACCACCACAGTTGGGTTAGAGTGGCTACCATATTCTAGATTGAATTCAGGTCTTCTCTCCTACCCAGAGCAGATCAAGTGTTCTCAGGTACTTCTGGAAAATAAAATGTGCTCTCCAAATATAGAGCGTTAGCAGGAAATTAAACTTTATCTTTTGCAGACAATAAATACATCAAAATAAAAGGATTTATAACTCGATGCTAGAGACTGCCTTTTCCTAGCTAAAGAAAGGTATGAGGAGTGTGCACAGGCTTTAATTATCAGACAATTTGGCTTTAAATCTTTGATTCTCTACTTTTCTGGATGTATAACCTTGAGTAAAATGTTGTTTTTTGTTGTTGTTCTTTTGTTTCCTTACCTGTAAAATGGAGATAAAAATACTACTTATACAGAATTACTATATATATTAAACAAAGAGGTGATTATTGGAAACTTACAACATGCTCAGAATTTAGTGAGCTCTAAATAGACTTGAGTCATTGTTTCCATTTAAACATTGTTAAAATTTTTAACTTTGGTTATTGCTACTTGCTTCTTATTTAAATAATAGGACTGCTCTGAAAGGTGAGAATCTCTGGACTGCAGCACCTAATAATAAATTTCTTTCAAGGATTGTGGATTTGTCTTTAAATTTGATAAATAATTGATAATATACTTAATATAAATTAAATAAAATCAGTTCTAACATATTATATTTCATTTTTGATAATAAGAAAGACTATCAGGAGCATTGATAAGCCATCTGATAAAAAAGTTTATGATTCGAGTCCTAGGCCAATATAGATTTTACTCATGAAAGTTACTCAGCATGTTTTAATTAAAATCTCATTGACGAGTCCAAAAGTTGAGGTGGTGGGAACAATGAACATCTTAGTGACAAGATATTTATGACAGTTGGAGATGTATTAGAGACTACCAAGAAATTAATCAACAAACTATTGCATTGATAATTTTTACATTTGAAATTTTAATAAACCCACGTTTGTGTGGACAACTTTTTTAAAATCACAACTTTAATTGATGTTGTTTCTTTTTTTGACTCTTTTAAATATTTTGGGATGAAATACAGTTTTGAAAAACCTCTCCTATCATATTTACATGTTTTGCTTTGTGGTGAAGTCTCATGGATATTCCTCCATGTCAAATTAATGGTACAAGATACAAACCATTAGATGAGTCTCAGATTAGAACAAAGGAAGTGTTAGTCCAAAATGCTATATTTCAAAAAAAATTGCTGGAGTGTTAAGTGATGATTTATAAATACAGCTAAATTTCTAATCTCTAAGAAATTTTGAAAAACATTTATCGAAACCAATAAATAGCAATTTCTTCAGGGTACTTTCAAATGGTATTTCATCACTAGTTTTATTTTTATCTGTTTTTTAAACTTCAATTTCTCATGAAAACAAGTTGTATAGCTATGGTATTACTCTAGCAAAATGATTTCCATAAATAAAGCAAGATACAATGGAAAGGAACATATATAAAGATTAATGCATCAGACTTTTAGGCTTATGGTTACTAACTGTAATTCCTGAGCCTGAAGTTATTGGAAAGAAAATCTCTCTTGTAGAAACAGGCAACAAATCCCAAACTATCTGGGCAGCACAGGCAATTTACTTTCCCTTGACTTAAAGAATTGTGGTTTTATAGCATTTTCCTCGAGTTTATTGATTTCATATGCAGTTTTGTACAATGACATAATACATCTGAGCTTCACATACAGAGACAGAATGGATAACTAACATTTGTGTCATTTGTCAACCAAAAAGTAATCAATGGGTTCTAGTCTTAACTTAGAGGTGGAAAGCAACAAGGGTAAAATTCTCTTCAATTCTCAGTGACAAAAAACTTAAGGACATTTCAGAAGAGAAGAAAAAAAAATAAGAAAAGAAATTTTAATGTTAAATGCTTGTTACAAAATAAAATCAAGTGTAACTTTTAAGAGTCTTTTTATCAATTCACTTCAGTGACATGGTAAGTGGTTAATCCTTTGTGTGTGAATTTCTGCCCACTCAGAAAAAAGTGTGGGTTCTTTAACTCACAAAAGGTTATCAATGTGAATACTCAATAAATGTAGGTTCATTTAAATAGAAAATAATTTGGAGGGCAAATATTCTACCACATCAAAGTGCAATAGTCCTTTATATATTTATACAAAGTTTGAATGTTTTTATGCCTCATTTACATATATCAGTATAATTTTTTATTATCATCAGAAAAACATCAAATAATAAACTATTCAGCACAAATGATAGTACTCAGAGGCAGACCTAGTCAAAATTTTCAGGTTGGTGAAGTCTTTTTTTCTTTTTCTAACTTTTTCTCTGCCTGTACTTTCCTCTGTAACTTTACCCACTATACCCAGTATACAGTGTTCCTGTGTATACTCCATTGTTTCCCTCTCAGAAGCTGACCTAGCTCTGTTTTTGCTCTGATCTGTTCTATCCTAACCTCTTCTCAAAGAACTGGCACCTCCAATAGCCACTCACAAGTAGGCAGGTGACACCTTGACCACATTCCTCCAGGCCCAGGTAATTTGACCACTGAGAACTTCTGATTTAAGAAGGCTAATGGACTGACTGACTGACAGATAACTCGTGATTTGTGTACATCTCAGGTGGTGTATAGCTCCAGAAGCATCAATCCTGGTACTTGGTCAGTCTGCTATACTTTCAGGGGTTAGAATCAGTCTGAGATACACATCCTGGCAATCTTGCCAGAAAACCCTTGCAGAATGCCAAAAGGCAGAGCAGCAGAACTTCAGGTGTCATCCTTCATTATGTTGAGCAGAGTTAATCAGATCCCTGTCTCAGAAATTTGAAACTTTGTAACAAAAGAGAGGAAAGAGTTACAGTGGGAAGTGTGTGCTTGAGTTGGAAAAAAAAAAAAGAAGAAGAAGAAAGAAAGGAATAAATGAAATGAAGTAGTGTTAGAACTACACTGGCAAGAATGAAGCATTGTGCATGAGCGGTTATGAGGGAGAAAAGCCTCAGAGGGAAACAGTTAAGGGAAAGACGGATAGGATAGACTCACCGAAAGCAGAATCACTGAGAGAAATCACACAACCCCAGAGAAGGGAGAGAATAGCTTCAATCCTTAATGTTTCCATTTCTAGCTCCTATTCACATGAGGCCTGGCTTTGATTATCTTCTGGACTTTAAGATCCGTGAACTTGCCATATTCAGAAAATGTCATTTCATTTTTCTTTAGCTAGTTTCATTGAATCTTTGTTCCTTTTTACCAAACTATTCAATACATTATTCACCAAATTAATTTGGAAAACAATAGTTCTTTGATTTTTCAATATTGTATAACTCATCACACACTTTTGTAAGCACTATCTGTTTCATTCTCACGACAGGGATGTGAGGTCAGGAGGAAAGGTATTGATATCTTCAGTTAAAATAAGGGAATGGAATCTTGGAAAGCTGCAGTAATTACAGAGGCTTCCAAGACTTACCTAAGTAAAAATGGGACCAGAGCCCAGATTTTGATGTGTGTTGGTTATGCCACCAAATTATTCCTGAACACAAACACACGTACTTATACATGCACATCAAGATTTCTAGGCCACTTCATCCTTTATTTTTTAAATTAAAGCGTGGTCACAGTTATAGACATAAAACATAAATGTCTTTCTACTTCCTCTTTCACCTTCTCTGAGGAAACTCAGGTTCCTCTCTAAAACCTCTGGTAACTGCAAAGCAGTCTTTCAGTCTTCCACACAGCTTCCCAGCTTCCCTTTTTCTTCTTCTGGCTTGCCATGTGCATGTATTATTCTATTGCTGCTGCTAATGACAGTGCAATTGTACCGAAAGAGGTCAAGGTGCTGCAGAGCAGTAAAGATCAACTAGTTACAGTTCTATTGGCACTTCTGATGCCCTGTAAGACTATTAATGCTCACAGTCATTCTGTAGACATCATCCTGGTGGCTGTTCATGTCTGAGTTTGAAGAAACACATGTAAGCATACTAGGTCCCTACAGCTAATGAAAAAAGCTGTGATGAATGCAAATGCTGTTGTCCAGGCTGTTTTCAGTTTCTGTTGTTGGAGATGCTTTCAAAACAAGGCTGCTGGATCTTCTTCAACATCTTAAAGGTGATTTGAGTGAAACAACCCATAAAAAACACCATCCTACACTCAATGAACACTGTGACACAAGTGACTTCCATCCTCTCTGCAAAAGAAAAGCCCTGTGGCATTCAGGAGCAATTTTAGCAAATCATACGCTTTTATCATTCTCTCATTCAACAAATACCGAACACCGATTATGGCCTTGATGTGGTAAAGTGATGAACCAGACAGATTCATTGCTTAAATTTGTTGAGTTTGAATTCTAGAATAACAAGTTCTGTTAGCTTGCTACCTCTTTTGGTGGTACAGAAATGTTTGTATCTGACATTATAACTGTAACCTGAGAAGGTAGAAATCAATAAAACATCTATGTAGATTTGAAGGATCCTAAGGGCAAAGGGGCTTTCTCCTTTTTTTTTTTTTTTTTTTTTTTTTGGACTCTGAAGGGACTATATCTCATAGACTCTTCTTTCATAAATCATATAAGTAGCGGTCCAGCTTATTGGGTAGAGAGGGGGCCTGAGTTTAATGAGCTTTTCATGGAGTGGACAAAACTCAGAAGACATCTCAGCACATGGTAAGGGAGTTTGTTAATCTGCTTGGGTGCCTTGACTAAGGAATTTGCCACAGAAGAGGCGAAGTGAAGTGAAGCAGAGAGTTAAATGGCTGACAACCTGGGTCAGACACAGAGGATCACAGGTACATCTCAGGTGCTCTAAAGCTCCAGAAGCACCAATCCTGGCACCTGGCCAGCCTGCCATACTTTCAGGGATTAGAATTAGCCTGAGATATACATCTGGCAATTGTAGCAGAAACCCCGTCTCTACTAAAAATACAAAAAATTAGCTGGGCATGGTGGTGCGTGCCTGTAATCCCAGCTACTCAGGAGGCTGAGGCAGGAGAATTGCCTGAACCCAGGAGGCGGAGGTTGCGGTGAGCCGAGATCGCGCCATTGCACTCCAGCCTGGGTAACATGAGTGAAACTCCATCTCAAAAAAAAAAAAAAAAAAAAAATTCTTGCAGAATGCCAAAGGGCAGGGCAGTGGAACTTCAGGTGTCAACGATCTGGTTTTCAGCACAGACCAGTCACACCTAAGTGTAAGTCAGTGAGGATCCTGAGAACCTGCCTGGATTGAGCGGCTTCCTCTCTCCTGCCCTCTTCCTTCCCATCACAGAAGCTACACATCCCTATATATGCAGATGCCACCACAGAAAGAAACGATAAGGACATAGAGACAGGGGAAAGGTGAAATAATTCTTAAAGCTTTATAATTCATCCAAAAGAAAATGAGTTAACTGAAGACATTGCTTAAATCTGGGGATAAGCCACATTACATTATACTAAGTTTAGTATTGTTTTACTACCATTGCATGTATGTATGTAGGTGAGGGAAAATAATGAGGGATATTAGGTAATTTAGTACAAAAATTAAGAAGCCATATATTTTGTATATAACAGCATAACTAAACTCAATTTGTAAACCTGTATATTATCTTGAACTCATAAGAAAGGAAGTATATTTGTGAAATATCAATCATTGCTTTTTATCAAATATGTGAGCTATTATTTCAAGTACATATTTAAGTTACATTATTGATTCATTAAAATAAAATTGAAATCTAAATCATATTAGCAGCTTAGCCACATAGTAATGAAAACTTCCAACAAAAACCATTTCAATATGTTACTATTTATACATGGCTATTATTGTTATATATTCGTTATAATGTGCATATAGATTGCTTATTATTATCCAGGTTAAGGTATATTCATGGGAGGATTAAGCTCTGAAATATGATTTGCAATTGTCATTTTTATATCCAGTGGTCCTACCTGCAGCTCGGCTATCTGGGCCACTCTGATGGTTCTGTCTCAGGAAACAGATGCCCCAGCAGAATCTAAAACCAAGGAGAACTTTTCTTGGTATTTTTATTTTCCAAATGTAGACCTTGAAGTCAATGTTCCTGATTTGCAAGAGCTATCCTAGGTGAGCTCAAAATGTCTAAGCTCTAAAATCGCTAGGAAAACAGTTTATGCCATTAAAATCTACTTGAATAAAGAGCAGTAGTGACAGACTCCCTCCTCCTGCATGATCCGAAGAAATAAAAATTCAGATGACTAAGGGGAAACACGGAGATACAGGTATGGAAGTCCTGGTGTAAAAGAGAAAAAGAACCATGCGGAGGTGACTGAATTCAGCAATGAGGGACTGTCTGTTCTCTATTGAAGTCACAACCTCCCATTGCAAGTTTCCAAGGAGCCATATGAGAGACAAGCCCAGTGTCCTAGACCATCCACACAGCATTTACACCACATCACCAGTGCAGAGGGAGATATGTTAGTATTTCTGTCAACATTATTAATAAAGGACTTCCCTTTCAAATCAATCAGAGTGTCCCTCTTCAGTCACACAGTAGAACTCACACCTGCCACAGCCTTGAAACATTGCTCAACCCTTTCAGAAGTAACCTTCAAGAGCAAGCAGTCCTACCTGCTCAATAGCTCTGAGTCCTCTTAAACCCCTAAGATAGGAAATGACACCCTGGACACTTTAACACCTCCCCTCAACCTGAAGTCCTACATTTCTACAAATAAAATACCTTTGAAAATTGCATTTGGCAGCTTAATAAGAATATTTAGTGAGCAGCAAACATCATGCTGCTAATAGTAAAGTAGTAAAGAAGAAAATATTAGAGAGAATATTTTCTTTAGAGAGTATTTGTTACCCATCAAAACTGCAAGTACTTGCAATATCTCTAAGTAGACAGAGATGGTAACATTGGGAAAATCAGAGCTAATAATCCCTTTTTATAACTTCTGATGAGTGATCTCTCCATTTAAAAAAAATAGAATCCATCTTGGCATTGCTCTCTCTTGCTTTAGGTTTTTCCATATACATTTAGATCACATGGTGAGTTTCCCCTCCAACCTCACTCAGCCCACATTTGAAGTCATTGGCACACACATTTTACTCACACCCACAGCTTTCTGCCTCTCTTTACCTGGGATGCTTTGGCCCTGGGATTCTGATTGGCAGGACATTACTGCCACCAGGATTTGTAAGTGAGTAGCTATATAGCTGTATTTTCTTCTCCCACAGTGAAATAATTTTACAGAATCTCTTAGTGGGTCCTGGGAAGAACTGAGGAGTTTCCCATAGCAGTAACCCACTTAATAATGCAACTTTTACTTGGCTTCTCTCCCTTTTAGTCCTCACTTGTTCACTCTTTCAACGTGCTTGCTAAGATTACCTACCAATCTACAATATACTTGTGTCCAAATCCTTGCTTCAGCATTCACTTTGGAAGGACCCTAAGGAATGCACATTGTGGAGTGTATTAGTCTGTTTTCAAGCTGCTGATAAAGACATATCTGAGATTGGGAAATGCACAAAATAAAGAGGTTTAATGTATTTACAGTTTAATGGATTTACTGCTGGGGAGGCCTCACAATCATGGTAGAATGTGAAAGACACATCTGGCATGGTGGTGGACAAGAGAAGAGAATGAGAAAGAAGCGAGAGTGGAAACCCCTTAAAAACCATCAGATCACGTGAGACTTATTCACTACCATGAGAACAGCATGGGGAAAACCACCCCATGATTCAATTATCTCCCACCAGGTTTCTCCCAGGACTTGTGGGAATTATGGGGCTAAAATTCAAGATGAGATTTGGGTGGGAACACAGTCAAACGATATCATTCTGCCCCAGTCCCTTCCAAATCTCATGTTGTCACATTTCAAAATCAATCATGCCTTCCAAACAGACCCCGAAGTCTTAATTCATTTCAGTATTAACTGAAAAGTTCACAGTTCAAAGTCTCATCTGAGACAAGGTAAATCCCTTCTGCCTATAAGCATGTAAAATCAAAACCAAATTGGTTACTTCCCAGATACAATGGGGGTGCCGGTATTGGGTAAATACACCCATTCCAAATGGGAGAAATTGGCCAAAACAAAGGGGCTACAGGTCACATGCAAGTGTGAAATCTAGTGGGGCAGTCAAATCTTAAAGCTCAAAATGATCTTCTTTGACTCCATGTCTTACATCCAGGTCACACAGATGTGAGATGTGGGCTCCCATGGTCTTGGGAAGCTCCACCCCTGTGGCTTTGCAAGGCACAGCCTCCCTCCTAGCCATTTTCATGGGCTTCCATTGAGTGTCTGTGGCTTTTATGGGCACACAGTGATGCTAACTGTTGGTAAATCTACCATTCTGGCATCTAGAGGATGGTTGCTCTCTTCTCACAGACCCACTAGGCAGTGCCCCAGTGGGGACACTGTGCAGGGGATTCAACCCCACATTTTCCTTCAGCACTGCTCTAGTAGAGGTTTTCCATGAGGGCTCTGACCCTGCAGCACCCCTCTGCCTGGACATTCAGGCATTTCCATATTCCTCTGAAATCTATGTGGAGTTTTCCAAACCTCAATTCTTGGCTTTTGTGTACTTGCAGACCAAGCACCATGTGGAAGCTGCAAAGACTTGGAGCTTGCATCTCCTGAAGCCACAACCAGAGCTGCACTCGTGACACTCCAGCCGTGGGTAAGACACAGGACGCTAGGTCCCTAGGCTGCACACGGCAGGGGAACACTGGGCCTGGCCAAAAAAACAGTTTTTTCCTTCTAGGTGTCTAGACCTGTGATGAGAGAGGCTGCCATGGAGATCTCTGAAATGCCCTGGAGATATTTTCCCCATTGTCTTGGTGATTAACATTTGGATCCTCATTATTTATGCAAATTTCTACAGCCAGCTTGAATTTCTTCTCAGGAAATGTTTGTTTTTTTATATTACCTTGTCAGGCTGCATATTTTCCAAACTTTTATGCTCTGTTTTCCTTATAAAACTAAATGCTTTTAACAGCACCCAAGTCACACCTTGAATGCTTTTCTCCTTAGAAATTTCTTCCACCAGATACTCTAAATCATCTCTCTCAAGTTCAAAGTTCCACAAATCTCTAGGGCAGGGGCAAAATTCCGCCAGATTCTTTGTTAAAAAATAATAAGAATCACCTTTGCTCCAGTTTCCAACAAATTCCTCATCTCCATCTGAGACGTTCTCAGCTTGGATTTTGTTGTCTATATCATTACCAGCATTTTGGTCAAAGGCATTCAACAAGTCTCTAGGGAGTTCCAAACTTTCCCACGTTTTCTTGTATTTTTCTGAGCGCTTCAAACTGTTCCAACCTCTGCCTGCTCCCCAGTTCCAAAGTGGCTTTCACATTTTCAGGTATCTTTTTAGCAGCGCCCCACTCTACTGGTACCAATTTATTGTATTTGACCATTTTTATGCTGCCAATAAGTACACACTTGACTGGGCAATTTACAAAAGAAAGAGGTTTAATGAACCTACAGTTCCATGTGGCTGGGGATGCCTCACAATCATGGTGGAATGTGAAAGACACATCTCGCATGGCAGCAGAGAATAGAAGAGAATGAGGAAAAAGCAAAAGTGGAAACCCCGTATAAAACTATCAGATCTTGTGAGATTTATTTACTACCATGAGAACAGGATGGGAAAAACATGATTCAATTATCCCCCACCAGGATCCTTCCACAACATGTGGGAATTATGGGTGGACAATTCAAGATAAGATTTGGGTGGGGACTCAGCCAAACCATATTATGGAGTCAATATATCTATGTATCACAATCCCAAATAACTTGTATTGTAAGTAAAAGATGGATTTGTTGATATAAATTATCCTAAAATAAAATATTGTATTATACCTTCTTTATTGATTTGATTTATTATGAGAAAAGAGTCTCTCTCTCTCTCTCTCTCTCTCTCTCTCTCTCTCTCTCTCGGAAATTACAATGGAAATTAACAGGAAAAACTCAGGAAAACAAGAAACCTCAAAGATTAAGCACAAAGCATTTGCCCAAATATACCACTTTCCAGTGTTTATATTGTCCACACCATTTCCCTTAAACATATTGGTATCTATCTAAGCTGAATCCCTATCATTTTCTAAAAATAGCTATCAGAATTGTCCTCTAAATTCCTTTACAACTCTCCAAAGTTATGAAGTTCTTTTCAGGGTAAAGCACAAAGGAATGCAAGTTTGATTTTGTTGAGTTAGAGAGATCTGCCCTTGGGAAATGTTTGTTATGTTTAATTATATACCTGTGTGTCTTCATGAAGCACTCTCTGTGTTAAAGCAATATTGATCTACTTCCATTTCTATCTAGGCATTCTGTTTCACACATCACTGTAGACATGATAAACATTCCAAAAAACGTTAAGTCTAGAGAAAAATATATAGGACCAAAAGTTAAAAAAGTACCAGTTCCTGTTTTTATATTTTTGCATTAGTGTGTTGATAAAATATGAAGGAACAACAATGATTTTTTTTTATACTGTACACTCTAGAGTCCTTAAAAGTCGTGAGGTGAAATGAAAAAAAAAAATGAAATGAAAGCAGTAAGGGCATATTTGGATCAATTTACATAGCTCTACACCTGGGGCTAGCTTGCCCTAGTTATGATGGACAGGTGTCTGTTGGTTCTTTCTTAAATTCATCTTCACTTATGGAGCTAAGAAAGCACTTGTCATTCCAACCACATCTAATGCCGTTCAGAGACTATAACAGAGAATAAAAGAACAAATACTCAAATAGGAAGGCAGCTGGCATAATTCAAGGTGAATCTCACACATGGGGATAGTCTGTCTTTATAAGAAGGTAGTGTAAACAATAGCTATAATTTGTGTCAGGGCATATACTTGAGAGCTTTCAAATTGCCTGATGGTAAAAATGGGAATGCTGCTAATAAAAATGATTAAGGGAAAAAAAACTGAAGGTAACTGACTGGCTAAGACATTTAGTAATGGAATATGACACTGTTTGCTTCTAGATCACTGGTTCCAATTTAGCCTAAATCAGGAGTAGTTGAAAGCTGTGATCATCTAATGTGTTCTTGGTGGCCTATTTGAAATAATGTGATGGTCTTAGCTCAGGGAAGACTGGTCTGTTGCAGCCATAAATATATCGATATCAGTTATAACCTTTCAATACTTTTAGTTGCCTTGAAATTATTAAAGAACAGGCAAATAATGCTTAGGGCTAGATTCTGTTCTGATCTTTCTTACCAAAACTTAAACATTGTCAAAAAGGGCCCCTCAAAAATTGAGTAATGATCTTCTCCCTGGAGACCTTGAGGGTTAATTGGTGCCTTTGGATTGTTCCATGTGGCAACTCCTAGTTTCATGGAGTTTCTATTTTGATTTAAAAAAAAAAAAAAAAAAAAAAAAAGAAACAAAAAATAGGATTCTGTAATTTAAGTGGAAGTTTGAAAGGTTGAAAGGAACATGATTTGATTAAGGGTCTTCTTTTGTTTTCTTATTATATTTTAAGCTTCTTTAACAGCATAGCTTGGGTTTCTGCATAATTTTAGAAATATGACAAAATATAACTTTCTAAAAATGTTATCTAGATTTCTTCTGTGCTTTGTTTAACATTTATTTTCTCCAGAAAACATCAAGCCTGAAAAGTAATGACTAGCAGCCACATAAATGGGTAGTAATATCACAGGAAATCAAGTACCATTTATGGAATACATGCACACAACAGCAATGTAGTGTTTACCAAACCCTGGAGAAGCAGCAGAGTTTTTTGTTTGTTTGTTTTTTAAGTAAAGAATATTTACTCCAGCTCAAGGGAGGTAGTTAAACTTAAAAGAATGTAAACAACAATGAAGACAATTATTTTTCAACTATGAATAAAAATCTTTCAAATAGTTATAATCTTTAATGTACTGTCTCTGTCTATGGCATTCCAGGTAAGATTTGCATTTTGTAGGTTTGGGCAGTTTATGTCATTGTGAAGTATTAAAAAGGAATAATAACAGATCAGATCAAAGGAAGTCTGTGTCACTGAGATAATGTTGCATAAACTTTGGTGTCCAAACAGCTGGGAATATTGGCTCCATCATTTACTACTATTACTCTCTTAAGTGAAAGAGTAATCTCTCAGCATCAATCTTCAGTCATTAATATATAATTCTATGAAACAAGGCATAACAGTATAAAACTTATTTGGCTCTTATTAAACAGAAAACATAGACATAATATTTGATTGCTTCCATTTAAAAATTATTTTAAATATATATTATATATAATATATAAAATTATATGTATTAGAAAATATTATATATTACTGAAAATTGTCTTCAGTATGTAGAACTTGAATTCAGGATACTAATTAACCTCCTTTGACCATTTTGAATAGTACAGAGACATTTGTTGTTTAACATGAATTAAATAAACAAACAGTGCCTAAATAAAAGTCAAACAAACCAACAAACCAATAAAGAAAAACAAGACCTGTATAGCAACAGAACTTCTGGAACTCCTGGAGAGCAGCTTAACTCCTTCTGTTCAGTGTCTCATAGCAAAGAGACAGATACAAGGTGCAAGATGAAGATTCCAATATTGTTTTTATTTTGGGGTAGGCCAACAACTACCAGCAATGCTCTATTGTAGAAATTCTCTATTGTAGAATGCTCTATTACAACCTAAGGTCAAAATCATAGTCATTTTCTTTCTCCTTTTCAAATGTTCTTTCGGTACAGCTGAGGCTGCAGAGAAATTTACAAGTACAAGCATCAGTAAGCTTCATTGAGGATTAAGGCATTTTACAAATCTGGTCACTTAATGAATGGCAAAGCCCTTGGGCTCAGGAAGGAAAGATGGAGTCCCTGACTCAGACATGGTTTCTACTTTCACCACTGCTAGCTATGGGATTGTATGAAAAAAATCAGTTAACATCTCTATACCTCAGTTTCCTCCTCTGCAAAATGGAGATAATTTAAGATGTGTTTCATAGGGTTATTGGAAAAATTAAATAAGTTAACATATAAATACTTTAGAGCAGGAGTCATTGTCTTCTTACATACATGTGAGACTGACCATATGTCATAAGTGTGTGGATAGGACATGTTTCTTTAATTTAAGGTCTCAGACATGAGTATGGTACTTGGACCAATAGGTATTATAATAACATTCACTACAACGTGAAAGAGTAAAGAATGGAGAGAAAAGCTATAAGTGCTCACTGGCTTTTTGCCATTCTGCAGAGTAAAAGAGAAGCCTGTCTACGAAAACAAGAGGAATGAGAGACATTATTGCCATTACACACCAAACAATAATTTCGTTAGCTTTTGAAAGTTCCAATGTAAGAGCATCTTGAAAGCATATTAAAAAAAAAACTTTAGATTTTGTGAAATACCGCAACTTGCATGTATACATCATGTTTCTCTCTGTATCTTGGGATCAGCGAATACGTGTGGACCTTAGATAATGAGACAAAAACTGAAAAAGGAGAATTCCTGCCTGGCTCGGCCACACTTTATTGAAAAAATCCAAAAATAGTATCTGAATATGAACTTATATATCAAGAATTCCACTTACTTCCTTGAATAAAAACATAGGAACTTATTTCAAAATATTAAAGTCCAGCAACTCAGTAAAAGACCCAACAAAGTGCTGCATAGTTTTGCAGTATGACTTAAAAATGTACACTTTTAGAATTCACACAAGATTAAATGGATTGAAACAATAAGGACTTGAATCATTTCTTCTAGGCTTCTTATGGGGAAAAATTAAATTCAAATAGGTTTTCTAAAAGCAAAGGCAGAATACATCTGGTAGTGAAAGTTGATAGCAGTGACTGAGTTTTCAAAGCTTTTATATGCATTGTTTTCTTTGATCATTCTAACAGCTTTGGGAAGTAAGGCATTGTTATCATTTTTGTTTTGTGCATGAGAAGAGTTAGCCTCAGAGAGTTGATTGTTCCTGCTCACACAGCTACAAAGTGGAAGAGACAGGGGTCAAACCACAGGGCTCCACGCCTCCTGCAGCCGCACCATGCTGGCACCAAGCAGTTATGATTTCACTTTTACTTTTCTAAGCATTGAATTTGTTTTATTTTGTGAATATCTATCAGAAAATACAGTGGAGACTAATAGAGGTTCATTCCGTTCATCCTATGTTTATGGTATAGCTATTGTGTTTTTTGATAACATACTCTTTTTATAGTTCTCAGGTACATAAAATGAGAGCAGCCTACGCTATATACTTGGCTCTGCGAAGAACTGTTTATTTAGCATTTCAACTACTGCTGTTCCTAAAGCAGAGATCTGGGGCTAAACATAATCTGAATGGATAACTGAATTCACAAGGCTATATACTAAAACAAACAAACTAGTGAGCCAAATGATAGCTCTTCTTTAACACAGTTGCAGGTTATTCAAACAATATCTAAGCCCCTTGGAGTTTAAAATGACCCGTTACCATTTTCAAGGTGTTTCTATTTTGTACACAGATTTGAAATTTTGAATAATACATTTATATCTGGGAGGACCTTATCAAAGGTTATACACCGACTGGCATGATGTTGAAGGATGCCGTAGTGAAAAATCCACGACTTATTGCATTTCCACTCTAGCTTCCAAAGCCATAGAATGAAAATAGTCTATCTTCTTGAGACATATTTCTAAATTACTGTCCAACATTCACAGGTAAAGTTGAAGAACCTTGAAAATATCTTAATTTCAGAAATCTAGCCACTTTATAATTGGTCAAATAAATCATTTCTATATACGCATACCTTGTTTTATTGCATGTTGCTTTATTGAGCTTCATATATATTGTATAATATATATATGTATTTTTTTTTACTAATTGAATGTTTTTGGCAACCTTGCATCAAGCGTCTTGTTTTTTCCAGCAGCACATGCTCATTTCGTGTCTCTCTGTTACATTTTGTTAATTCTCTCAATTCTTCACACTATCTTATTATTGTTATATCTGTTGTGGTGATCTGTATTAGTGATCTCTGATGTTACTATTGTAATTGTTTGGGAGCATCATGAACCATGCCCATACAAGAGCAAACTTAATTGAAAATGTGTGTGCTGACAGCTCCACCAACTGGCTGTTACCCTGTCTCTCTCCCTCTTTTCGGGTCCTGCTATTCTCTGAAATAAAATAATATTAAAATTAGGCCAATTGATATCCGTACAATGGCCTCTTAGTGTTCAAGTAAAAAGAAGAGTTGAACATTTTTCACTTTCAATGAAAAGCTAGAAATAATATGATTAAGTTTAATGAGGAAGGCATATCAAAACTGAGGAAGGCCAAATGCTAGGCCTGCACCAAAATGTTTGCAGAGTTGTGCATGCAAAGAAAAAGTTCTTGAACGAAATTAAAGGTGCTACTCCAGTAAACAAATGAATGATAAGAAAGTGAAACAGCCTTCTTTTGAGAAGTGGCTGTTCACATTTTTTGCCCAGTTTTGGATAGGGTTTTTTTTTCTTATAAATTTGTTTAAGTTTCTTGTAGATTCTGAATATCAGACCTTCGTCAGATGGGTAGATTGCAACATTTTCTCCCATTCTGTAGGTTGCTGTTCACTCTGATGATAGTTTCTTTTGTTGTGCAGAAGCTCTTTAGTTTAATTAGATCCCATTTGTCAATTTTTGCTTTTGTTGCAATCACTTTTGGTGTTTTTGTCATGAAGTCTTTGGCCATGCCTATTTATTTGGACAAAAAATATATGGAAAAAAAAAAAACCTCAACATCTCTGATCAATAGAGAAATGCAAATCAAAACCACAATGAGATATCATCTCACATCAGTCAGAATGGTGATTATTAAAATGTAAAGAAATAATAGATGTTGGTGGGGCTGTGGAGAAATAGGAACACTTTTACACTGTTGGTGAGGATATAAATTAGTTCAACCATTGTGGAAAATACTGTTGTGATTTCTCAAGAATCTAGAACCAGAAATACCATTTGACCCAGCAATCTCATTACTGGGTATATACCCAAAGGAATATAAATTATTCTAACATAAAGACATATGCTCAAGTATGTTTATTGCAGCACTATTTACAATAGCAAATACTTGGAACCAACTCACATGCCCATCAATGATAGACTAGATAAAGAAAATGTGTTAGACATATACCATGGAATGCTGTGCAGCCATAGAAAGAAATGAGATCATGTACTTTGCAGAGACGTGGATGAGGTTGGGAGCCATCATCCTCAGCGAATTAACAGTACAACTACACCCAAATGCCCCCTCCACTTCTTTTCCAAGTGTTATGAATCAAGTATAAACAAAATTTCACTATTACACTGCAGATTTATTTTGCCTGATTATGAGATTTTTCTAAATAGAAACATGCACTTTTTGGTCTGTCTTCTTTCCCTCACTATTATGTTTATGAGATTCATCTATATCTTTGCTTGGGGCTGTAGTTTGTTAATTTTTATTCTATACAGGATCCAATTGCATAAACATACTCTCAGGTATGCATTCATTTTACTATTTATGAAGCATGACTTTCAACTTTTGTATATTGCAAATTGTGTTGCTATGAATGTTTTACTACATGTCCTTTAGTGAACATATGTATAAGAGTGGAATGTTGGGTTGCCGGGCATGTATATGCTTAGGTTTCACTGAAGCTGTCAAACATCTTTCCAAAGTGAATGTATTAAGTTATATTTCCATTCCCAGTGTGTAAGAGTTTCCATTGCTATATATCCTTGCCTAAACTTGATTTTTTTCCTGATTATAGCATTTTCTGGTGGTTGTGTATTGCTATTACACTGTTAAAATATTTTAGTCTAATTACTAATGAAATTAAGCCCTTTTCATAAATTTGTTGGTCACTTAATTATGCTTTTCTGTGGTATGCTTGTTCCTGACTCTTACCTATTCTTTTCTATTGATTTTCCTGTTTTTTCCCCTAATATCATAGTCAACTGTATATTCTAAATAAAAGTTACTTGTAGACTATCTTCTCCTTCTCTGTGACTTCTATTTTTGAGAATCTTAATGATGACTCTTGATGCACAGAAGCCATAATCTTATCATCCTATTTAGCATTTTTTCTTTATGTTTAGCACTATTTGTATTTATAAAAGAGATCTTGGCATATGCCAGATTCATAAAGACTTTTTAATGTTTACTTTGAAAATCTTTACTATTTTCATTTTTACATTTAGATTCACAATCCGTCTGGAATTTGTTTTTACACATTGTATGAGGTAGAGGCCAAGATTCATTTTATCCATATGGATGTCTACCTGATCCAACACCATTTACAGAAAACTTTACCCCTGGGTCAATGTTCTGACTACATCGAGACAACCTTTTCAGAAATTACCTGACAGTGCATTTGTGGATTTGATTCTAAATTCTCTATTGTATTCTATTTTTCTATTTGTATATCATTGTGCTAATAATACTCTATTTTAAATACTATAGTTTTATAATAGTCTTGATATTTGGAGTTTAAGTTTTCCAGCCTTGTTCACCAGTTTTCTTCTTAGCCTTTGCATTTTCCTATACATTTTACAATCAGTTTTACAACTTCCAAATAAAAGAATAAGCTGCTGGGGTGTTAAACATGGATCATGGTAAATCCTTAGAACAGGTTAGTGATATTGATGTCTTTGTATATCGAATCTTTCAATACACAGATATTTTTACTCACATTGTAATTTTATAAAAAGGAACATTGGTTTATAAAGTCTCCATAAACACTTAGACAAGTTATCAAACTCAAATTGATATGTCGCACATGATCCTTACATATTTTTAATTAAACTAAATTTTCCTAAATGTCTCTACTAGAGTATAAAATTTGATCACACTGCTATTAGTGTCCAAGTCTGATTTTCTCATCATCCGCTGTCCTAAGGAAAGCCTCAATTCTTCTTTTAAGGTGCGTTATACATGACATCATGCTACATGAGATCTGCCTCTGTCCTTGCTTTACCACTTAAGCATGTGTTTTCCTCCATCAGACAACTGCTCACCAGTCCTTCTGCCATATGCCAATCCAGGCCACTATCAGACGCTGCTTCAACATGGTTCCAGGACATGCTCTCGGGTGCTAATGGCTGCTCTGAGTTAGCGTGACCACTGCCTACCCCTGCCACTCTACGCCACTATTCAAGATGTGTCTGGGAAGATTCCAAGCATGATGTCCTATGAGTAGATTTCCTCAAACCACAAGGCATAAGGTCTATTCAGCCTTCAGATGGGTTGGAAATTTAGACAGCACTGCGAGAGCACTTTCTGAGTCTGAACTCTTACTCCTTTATTTCTAGTATGCAAAATGCCTCAAGTTGGATAAAATTGGCTCAAAGAATAACCATACCTTAAAGTACCCTAAACCACTGCTTGCTTCTGATATTTAGTTGTAAATCCATATCAACATGATGAACTCATTTTTCCATTAAAATGTCTTCTCCTTCCATTGCTCAATCTGTTAATAATCTGGCTTTTGTAAGTCTCTACCTGTCTCCCTACCACCCATGTGTTTGCCACCAGACCACCTCTCTGCATCTGAGGTCTAACTGTGGGTGTGATTAGGGTCCCTCCATTCAGCCTTAATTTCATTAGAATATAAGAATTATAGTGTGGCTGCATATGTGGTTTTTGTCTATTGTGAATATAGCTGATGTAATATACATGTACACGCATATGTGTGGAAATGTGTTTTTATTTCTTTTAGGTAAATTCCTAGGAGTGCAAAGCCTATAGTATATTGTAGATAAATATTTAACATTTTAGTAAGCTCCCAAAATGTTTTACAAAGTAATTGCTCCACTTCTACATTTTGAAAAATAGTATATAAAAGGCTCAGTAGCTTCATATTCATGCTAACACGTGATACTGCCAACCTTTTTTGCTTTAGCCACTGTAATGAGTATAGAGTAGTATCTCGTTATGATATGTATTAGCTCACCCTATGACCTTAGGGTGAGCATCTTTTTGTGAGCTTACTTTTAGTGATTTATAAATTCCCTTTATACCATACCATACCATAAATACATGTCGCACTTCAGACCATATATTTATTCCAATTATATTACTATAAATACATGGCATTCCTCATACCACATATTTACTTTAATTAAATAAGTTTTGGCACTATTGTAAATCATTTTCCAGTTATTTGGTACTACATATATCTATTCTTACATAATATGGCCTGCCTTTTCTTTTTTTCCCTACATCTCCAAATTTTTTTATTTTAATATATTTAGTTGACAAAAATTAATATATTCAAATCACCATATAGCATGATTGTTTTATGTACATTAATTAGTACATTATCTCCCACAGTGTACCTTAGATCCACAGAACTTGTGCCTTTTTGACATCCTTTGCATAAGTTAATGTTCTAGTAATTTTCATAAAGTACACCTCATCTTTTTTGTTTTGCCGTTCATGTGTTTTGTGTTCTGTTTAAAGAACATTGCGTAATCAAAGGTTGTAGAGATTTTTTTTGCTTTAAGTTTTTATTTCTACCGCTTACAATTAAGTATATGATGCATTTTGGATTAATTTTTGTGATTTTGTGTGGTTAGGTTTGATTACATCATCCACATGGACATCCAGTTGTTTCAGTACCACTGTCAAAGACTTTTCTCTGCCCATTGAATTGCTTTGGAACTTTTGACAAATATCAATCAATCATATATGTGTGACTTTTTAATCGATTTATTATTCTGCTCCATTAACCCTTTGATGTAGCTATACTGTCACTGATGCCATACTATTTTGATTTCTGTAGCTTTATAGAAATTCTTGAAATCAGGTAATGCATGTCTTCTAACTTTTAAAAAATTACTTTGGCTATTCTAGGTTGTTAGCAATTTTACATAAATTTTAGAATCACCTTGTCAATTTCTATCAAAAGGATTGCTAGGACCTTCACAGAGATTATGCTGACTTTACAGATAAATTTAAGGAAAATTAATATTTTGAGAATGTTGACCCTTTGTATCCATGAAAATATTAAATATCTTTATTTACGGTTTCTTTAATTTTTTTCAATAATGTTCAGTAGTTTTCAGTGCTTGCATATCTTATTTTAAATTGACTCCTAATTATTTCATATTTTTCCATTATGATGATAGAATATTATTTTATTTTCCAAATATTTTCTCTGCTATTATATACAAATTCAAAAGCTTTTGCATATTAACCTTATATCCTACAACTTTGACAAATTAATATAATACTTTTAATAGTGGTTTTATACAGTACTGGGAATTTTCCATGTAAACTGTCATGTACTATGCAAACGTAAGTAATTTTATTTCTTTTTAATCTGCATGCATTTTACATTATTCATTTCCTACTGCAATGGCTAGGACCTTCAGTACAAGGTTGAACGGTAGAAGTGAGGGCAGACATTGTTGCTTTATTTCTAATCCTGGGAGGATGCATTAAATATTCATCGTTAAATATGAGGTTAGCTTTCGTTTCTCATAAATGTAACTTATCAGTTGGTGGAAATCCTATTTGTATTTTATCGAAAGTTTTAAAAGTGTCTTAGTGCTGAATTCTGTCAAATATACTTCTGCATCTACTGAAATGATCATGGTTTTTTCTCCTTTATATGGTAAATATGGCAAGTTACATTGATTGCATTTTTAATATTAAATCAGTCTTTCGTTACCCAGATAAATACAACTTGATTATGATGTTTGACCTTTTTAAATGTTCCTGGATTTGGTTTGCTAATATTGGTTGAGGATTTTCATGTACATATTAATGTAAGGTATTGGTCAGTACTTTTTATTTTTTTCAAATGAATTTGGTTTTGGTATCAAGTTAATACTGACCTCATTAAATGAGTTGGGAATTATTTCTTTCTCTTCTATTTTCTGAAAGTGTTTTATATAGACTTGGTATTGATTTTCCTAGATGTTTGATTGAATTCACTAGGGAAGCTAACTAGGCATAGACTATTCTTGGTTGGAACATTTTAAACAACTCTCAAATTAATGCACTGAAATAGTCTCTCTTTCATATTAATATGTATATTTAAATTTTTTTTAAATTATACATTAAGTTCTGGAATACATATGCAGAACCTACAGGTTTTTTACATAGGTATAAACGTGCCATGGTTGACTGCACCTATCAACCTGTCATCTATATTAGGCATATCTCTTAATGCTATCCATTCTCTAGCCCCCACCCCCTGATAGTCCTGGTGTGTGATGTTCCCCTCCTGTGTCCATGTGTTCTCATTGTTCAACTCCCACTTATGAGTGAGAACATGAGGTGGTTGGTTTTCTGTTCCTGCATTAGTTTGCTGAGAATGATAGTTTTCAGCTTCATTCATGTCCGTGCAAAGGATGTAAACTTACCCTTTTTTAATGGCTGCATAGTATTTCATGGTGCATATGTGCCAAATTTATTTATCTAGTCTATTGTTGATGGGCATTTGGGTTAGTTCCAAGTCTTTGCTATTGTGAACAGTGTTGCAATAAACATATGTCTGCACGTTTCTTTATAGTAGAATGATGTAGAATCCTTTGGGTATATACCCCGTAATGGGATTGCTGGATTAAATGGTACTTCTGGTCTACATCCTTGAGGAATCACCACACTGTCTTCCACAATGGTTGAACTAATTTACACTCCCACCAACAGTGTAAAAGTGTTCCTATTTCTCCACATCCTCTCCATCATCTGTTGTTTCCTGACTTTTTAATGATCACCATTCTAACTGGGGTGAGATTGTATCTCGTTGTAGTTTTGATTTGCGTTTTTTCTTTTGAGAAGTGTTTGTTCATATGCTTTGCCCACTTTTTGATGGGGAAGATAAAAGAAAAGCTAGTTTTATTATTTATGAACAATTTCTCATTATTTTTATATACAAATTTACAACAGCATTTCTAATAGGGGCATTTTCCTCTTGAATTTACTCATTTTTTTTCTAAAAATATATAATAATTTTTGAAAACAGGAACAATGACATATTTGTATTTGCTTTCTAGTGTTTAACATAGAACTACTGGTAGTGTCCAGTAAATGTTTATGTAAAAGAATGAATAAATAAACTAATAGAAAAGTCAATGATAAGACCCATAATTTAACCAGTTTATCCCCTCCATGTCACAGCTTTCTCATGCATAACAAAATGCGTAAGTATATTATCCAAGTTCCAGGCCGTTTTGAAATTTCTTGAAATATATTTATATTCTAGTTTGGTAGTTGGATGTAGAAAAGGAAAATGAGAATTAAACGGCAATGATTATTGCAGGCATACTCCACAGTCATTCATACAGATTTTAGTCTTTTTCTACCTTCTAATCTTCGGGTAAGTTTTAGTACAGTAGTCCCCCTTATCCATGAAGAATATGGTCCAAGATCCTCAGTGGCCGCCTAAAACCACAGATAGTACCAAACGCTATAAATATCATGTTTTTTTTTCTATACATACATAAATATGAAAAAGTATAATTTCTAAATTAGGCACAGTAAGAGATGAACAACAATAATAAAATAGGACAATTAAGATAATGTACTATAATAAAAGTTATGTGAATGTTTTCTTCTTTTCTCTCTTTTTCTCAAAGCATTTTATTGTACTGTATCACCTACTTTCATACTATGGTTGACTGTGGGTAAAGGAATCATGAAAAGTAAAGCTATGGATAGATGAGGGGTACTAATAACTACAAGAATGCCTGTATGGCATTCTGGATCTGTGGCAATTTCCTATTCTATGATTTAATAATACAGTTTAGAGATTAAAAGGACTAAGAGGAGATATAATCAAACTCCATCACTGCACAGGACAATTAATTGAGTCTCAAATAAAATACCTGTTTTTCTACCTCTGTGAATGACCTCTCATCAAATACAAAAGCCTTTGAGTAACAAAATAGAAAGGTTAGGAAAGGTGATAAGAGAACTAAGGTAATTGAAGATTTCCTCTTTCTTTTTCATTCTCATTTATCTTCTGGAACAGATATTTTTATTAATACTGGAAGAAGAGATTTATACAATAACTCTGTAGCACTCTTGAGGGCACAAATATGTCAATCAATGTAAAACCTTTAAAATCAGGTATATTTCCCCCTCCTCTGTGTTTTTTCCTACAGTTTAAGATTACAAGATGTTTTCTAATTGTTTCTTCCTTAAAATTTTACTTATTTCAATGCCAATGTCAGGGTTTCACGGAGCACATATTTTTTACAACTAAGTCCAACAGTAAATTTGAAATGACTTAATATTGTTGTGACTTTATATGTATATACATATACCCGTACGTTTACTTTTAATTATTATTCAATGCAAAGGTTGTTTTATATCTCTGGAGCAAACAACACATTTCCTTCCTTGAGCCATAGTTTTTACATTTAATACATTTATTTATCTCTGTTTGTCTCATTTCTAAAAGAGAAGGCAAATAGGTGAGTACACTTAGATAGAGCTAACCCAAGTCCTACCTATACCTTTTAACATCAAGTCATATTCCAAAATAAATTCATTTTACTTAACTCCCTCCATAATTAATTGAATAATCTTTCTGAGGGTTTACTTTATAAAATGAAGTAAAAAGAGGGTCTGTCTCAGTTATCCAATAACTGCGTTTTGTTACAAAGGTGAGCCTTGAGTTTCTACAAATGGATAGGAATAATTGGTCAGACAGCTGTTTCCTGTGAAGTAGAGGGGCTCAATAGCAGTACGTAGATAATATTGGTGGCAGACAATTAAATTGTTGAATTTGTGTCCATTTAGGATCTTGCCTATCTTTAATATAATCTGACAGCACTTTTAGTTGCATCACCTGTTATTTGAGAGTGCTTGGAGAAAAATAAAAACTCACAAAGCATCTTTTTAGTTTAATAGAGGTACTGCTTATATGAGAGATGAAAATAGAGAGAGGGTAGAGGAAAATGAGAGAGAAACGACCCATTTGGTCTTAAATTTTACATATATTTTATATTTAATCATAATTAAATGTGTTTGTGGTTATAGAGTTGTGATTTCTGTGTCTTAAGATATACATTTGAGAACTTGAAAGAGAGGATAAAATAAACAATTCAGATGTACAGCCATCTTTGCTCCTTAATCATTTATAGTAAGAGAGAGGGCTGTCACTGAACATTAACTATAATCAACTGATTCAATCTTAACAATTACCAATTTTTAAATCGCACTTTAAAAATAATCTTCAAAATACATTTGCCACTTGGAGAAGATTTGTCCACAATTTCAAAAATAACCTGAGTGAAATATGTATACAAAGGTAATACTTAGTAAAAATTAATATATTGTTATGAACATGGGAGCTCAGATGAAAGTAGTAAATTAGGAAAATAATGTAATTATATTAGTGACTTAAGATGGACATTACAAATTATGTTTCTATTCCTGGGGAAAAATACCTCTGAGATTTTCAATTATAGGAATAGATAAATTTTATGTTAATATAATTTGGATAGATGTCCCTGAATAAATTCATTGATATCCTATGGCAGAAAATAACTGACACATAAGTTAATATTGAAACAATATAGGAAATGCTAATCCCTAAAGAAATAACATCAAGATAATATATGTTTGATAACTTTCTGGGATGGACCCACTTGCCTCTTTGGGATTTTTACTGAAACAGAATTTTAAAATGTGATAGTTAAGGCATGGCTTAAGACGATAAATAATATGTGGAAAGATGTCCATAAACAGCTTGATTTTTACAATATAGTTTTTACTTTTTACTTATAGTTTCCATGTGTTTTTCATACATGATATAATGTGTGTAAAGTATTAGACTTCTAGTTGGAACTCAACTGAATTAGTTTTTGCAGTTACTTATTTTATCATTTTCAGAGCCCTCTACTGTTTTTATTTAAAATAACAAGTTTTGTAAAAACATAACTTATTTTGCTTTCCGCCAGCCACTTCACTCAAAAGTACTCGTTGATTTGTTTACTCTGGTTGTTAGACAAATGCAGACATTTTACAATATTACTATGAAGACATTATACTTTGCCCAGCGCACCAAAATATTTATTTTTCTAACAATTTCTGAAAGCATATCATAAACAGCCAGTTGAATTATTATGAAAAGACATACATTACCCTTACAATGTAATCACTTCGTATTACAATTTTAATGTTAAATTACAACTCTGAAAGTATCTGCTGCTTTATATAATTTTTTTCATTTTCTTTTAATTGTGTTCAATTCCTAAGCCAAATTCACTGACCCTGAAAATAAATTCACAGGAAAGTGAGTTCAGATAGTAGTATGTCCATTTTAGGCATACAATCTACAGATATAAGATAATTAAGTTCCTCCTCCTCCTTATTCACTCCAGCAATTGTGAAAGCACGGATCTTATTTTCAGTTCTGTCCTATTCATTTAATAACATGTATTACAGTGATTCACTAGTCCACCACTTATCTTCATTTCATTTATTAGCACAATGTCTGGGACGGTGATGGGGTAAGGATGCTACTTAAGAGCAGGCAAAATTCCTGGGGAGTTGGTTTGGCTTCTTTCTTACCTGCTTTCTCTCTTTTTCTTCTTTTTAAAGCTTTTTATGTCAAATTTTGAGCTAGCAGCTGCATGTTTGAGCACGAATTCCTTGGTTTACAGTGAAATAGCACATCCCTTAGGATAATATTGCTTTGAAGAGGAGATGACAGAAGTCCTGTTGGTTTCGCTTTGATGCAAATTACAGCCCGTGTATCCTTCAGTTTCATGTCACATTTGTGAGTTGCCTGACTACATGTTCCCCAGATAGAGAAAAATAAAACTTATTTTAACCTCAAAGGAAAAATAAAAATACTAAGCTCAGTAAATGCCATCTTTTTCCAATAAAAGTGTATGCATGCTCTTAAATTGAGCACCATTTATGTTGCCGTAAACTACCCATTTCACCTGCTTCAGGGAATTTTTGAAAGCCTAAGACTTAATTCTGGGTGCCATGATGATGACTGAGGAAAAATGTCAATAAAGTATAAGAAAAAGCAAGGATTTAGTTTCAAGGCTTTTAGAATTAGAAATACTGATACTGATTTGGCATCATTTTTGTGGAATTTGGCAGTTAGCATCTGGCAAAGTAACTGGCAGACATTTTAAGTGATTAGTAAAGTGAGTGGCAAAGGACTTTGTGGTTGAAAAAATCACATCTATTCCCAATCCCCTTTTCCTTTTATTTTCTTACTGTAGCGATTGGAGATACTAACTAGTTACCTCTAGCTTGAATAATCACGTGATAACTTTCTGGAGAGACGTAAGCAAAATCCACTCAATGTTTCTAGGAAAGCTTTCAATTTTCTCATAAACGGGCTAGACATTTGCTAGGTTCTGATCCTCTATGCCATCCCTCACCAATTCATATGTTGAAATCCTACCCTTTAACGTGATGGCATTAGAAGGTGAGGCCTTTGGGAGATGATTCTGTCATGATGCTTTGCCCTCATGAATGGGATTAGTGCCTGGATTAAAAAACAACAACAACAACAACAACAAAAAACACCCAGAGTTAGCTTGCTCCTTTCTTCATGTGAGGACACAGAGAGAAGTTGCTATGAGGAAGCAGATCCTCACTAGACACTGAATCTGCAGCTACCTTCATCTTGGACTTTCCAGCTTCCAGGACTGTGAGCAATGTATGTTTGTTGTTCATAAGCCACCCAGTGTATGTTATACCAGCCTGATTGGAATGAAACAATGCTACTGCTTCTTCTGAGCCTCTGTGCTTTGAATGGCATGTGATACTTGAAACTTCATGAGTCATTGTTTGAACATAAGAGAAAGAGCATGACAATCACAGAGAACTTGTGTTGATATGTGTAGTAGACCTGGAGATGTGTCCGCCACAACCCACTTCAAGGAAGGACTGGCTGCTATCTGTAGAGAATGGGATCCACAGACAGCCTCCAACATCAGCCCTTCAGGATCTAACTCAGCTGCTGAGAGCGATCTGGTCAAGGCCATTCTCTTGCAGGGACAGAGTGAGATTGAGTTTATGCCCTGAAATGAACCTGGCCATTTCAGGCCGACACAGGATGCTCTGATAGGCAATGCATACTCTAAAGATTCCTGCTAGGATGGCTAAGGTTTTGTTGGGTTTGCACGGCAGTTTATTTTTCTATCTAATCTTACTTCCTCCCACTTCTCTTTGTAGGTGTGATCCCTACTAAACATCTTACACACCAGTCGTCTGCCTCAGCATCTCTTCTAGAGAACCCAACCTGTAAAAATGAAAAAAATATATAAATAAACATAAAAAGGTTACAGTCACCCAGTTTCAAACATTTGGTATGTGAGAAACAATTTATTTGAATCACAGTTACTTGCAAAGTTTACAGATGCATGTTGCCAAATTGTTTCTAGCTGGTATAGTGGCATAGCTTCATTTTTTTCTTCTTAAGCATTTTATTTAGTTATCATAAGAAAGGAGTAGTATTTATATTATCTTAGAGGGGACATCAAATGGCATTTGGTCTAAGTATTTTATTAATCAGAAATCTGAGGCCCAGAAATACCGAAGAAACTTTCAGTAGGCTCCAGGCAAGGGGTCAAAAAGAGACCACATCAAACAATTTATTTAATGTTTTGTTCAAGTTTGGTATACTGTAACTACTTCATTGCTTCCCCACACATTAAACTGTGGTATTGGGCAGTTGCTTTCCAGTGTGGTTTTAAACCAGCAGCCTCAGCATCATTTAGGAGCTTGTTAGAAATTAAATGCAAATTTTGTTGTCCTACTATGGATATATTGAGTCAGAAATGTTACCAGTCAGGAAAAAAAACAACAACAAATAATATGTGTTTTTACAAGTGCTTTAGATGATTGTGATTCACACTAAAGTCTGGGGAGCAACAGTTTAAAGATTTACCGTTGTTGAAAGGAGAAGCTGAAGAACTTAGGCTCTACTCCCAAGTCATCTACAAAACGATGGTATGATCCTGAGACTGCCACTGCTTCCTTGTACCTTAGTTTACGTACTCTTTACAGAGATGGTTGAACCAAATCAAAGTTTAAAAAAGATTTTTGGCTGGGCATGGTGGCTCACCCCTGTAATCCCAGCACTTTGGGAGGCTGAGGTGGGTGGATCACCTGAGGTCAGGAGTTTGAGACCAGCCTGGCCAACATGGGGAAACCCCATCTCTATTAAAAATACAAAAACTAGCTGGGCATGTTGGCATGCACTTGTAATCCCAGCTCCTTGGGAGGCTGAGGCAGAAGAATCACTGAATCCAGGAGGCAGTGGTTGCAGTGAACTAAAATCGAGCCACTGCACAGCAGCCTGGGTGATGGAACAAGATTCCGTGTCAAAAACAAAACAAAACATTTTTAAGGCAAGCGACCTGTATTAGTAAGTGTTCTCCAGAGAAACAGAACTAATAGAAAGTGTAAGTGCTTATGTGTGTGTGTTTGTGTATGTGTGTGTATATATAATATCAAAAAATAGATTTGAATTAATTGCATTGTTTTTGAAACATTTTTAAATATAGCAGTAGATTGTCAGTAGATGATTTTTCCAATTAAACAGTAGTTGAAAGTTTGTGTGAGAGAGGTATACAAAGAAAGAGAGAGAGACTGAAAGGAGATTTATTTAAGGAATTGGCTCATGAAATTGTAGAGACTAGCAAGTCCAAACTCTGCATTGTGAATAGGCAGACAGGTGGAAGATCCAGGCATTAGCTAATAATTTCCTCCTCCTTGGGACCTCATTTTGTTTTCTCATAAGGCCTTCAACTGATTATATGTGACTTGCCTGCACTTTACTCTAAACCTATTTTAGAGTAAAGTGTAAGGTAATCTACTTTACTCTAAATCTATTGATTTAAATATTAATCTCATCTAAAATAGTAACTTCACGGAAATATTCAAACTAGTGTTTCTCCAAATAAATATCTGGGTAGCAAGTCCTAGTCAAATTGATACTCAATAGTAACCATCACAGGACCCTTGTTTGAATGAATGAAACATTATGTTGAAGCCCAGTATATTAAACAAATAAAAGCTCAATGGTTGAAGCAAGATGAGTTCCTGATATTTCTTATAATCAACACCTCCCTACTTCCATACCACCCCGCTTTCAATTACTGGGCATTAAGTGGCCTGAGAAAATCCATAAAGATTTCTTGATGCACCATTTAAAAACCACATAAATACCTGGATAATGTGGCTGCCTTCAGCTCTTCGGGAACCAATCGATGTAAAAAGATATTGCCAGGCAAGCTTCAGAAGGCATTTCATTTAAACAAAAATTTTTAAAACTTTGTAATGGAGAGGTTACTTGCCTAAAAGTATGACAAATCTATGCTTATCAAATTCTTTTTTTACATAGGAGCTTATTTGTTAAATATAGTAATTATCTATTGGCACCTACTTTATGAAAACAAACAAAACAAACTTTGATTGGTATCTTGCACTATATAGAGAAATTAACATAAGACGAATTGTAGCAAAAGATGTGAAACTTAAAATTATAAAACTTCTAGAAGAAAAACATGAGTGAAAACCACTGTGATCTTGGGTTAGGCAATTATTTCTTATACCAACACCAAAAGCATACTCCATTTAAAAATAAATAAGTTGGACTTTATTTCACTCTTCAAAAGATACTATTATGATAATAAAAGAGAAATTACATACTGAGAGAATATATTCACAAATAACATCCAATAATGAATTTGTATTAACAACATATAAATTGCTCTCAAAAATTACCAATGAAAAATCTCACAGGGTAATAGAAAATTAACAATTTAAGTAGATATTTTACCAGTATATAAACACACAGTATGTAAATATGTAAAAACATACTTGACATCAAACATTAGAATAATGTGATTAAAACCATATTCAGTACTACTACACATCTATTAAAATGCCTAAAATTAAAAAGAATGATTATATGAAGTGTCAGTGAGGACGCAGAACAACTGAAATTCTCATGCACTTTTGATAGGAATGTAAAATGGCACAATCATTTTGGAAAACAGTTTGGAAGTTTCTTAAAAACTTAAATATATGCCTACCATATGTTTTCTACTTCCAAATATTTACACAAGAGAAATGAAAGCCTGCCTCAACACTTTTTTTTTTTTTTTTTTTTTTTTGAGATAGAGTTTTGCTCTTGTTACCCAGGTTGGAGTGCAATGGCGAGATCTCGGCTGACTGCAACCTCCGCCTCCTGGGTTCAAACAATTCTCCTGCCTCAGCACCCCAAGTAGCTGGGACTACAAGCGTGTGCCACCATGCCCAGCTAATTTTTGTATTTTTAGTAGAGACAGGGTTTCATCATGTTGACCAGGATGGTCTCGATCTCTTGACCTCGTGATCCACCCGCCTCGGCCTCCCAAAGTGCTGGGATTATAGGCATGAGCCACTGCACCTGGCCTTACTTTTGTAAGAATGTTCATAGCAGTTTTAGTTGTCATAGTCCTAAACTACAAATTACCCATATGCCCATCAACAGGTGAATGGATAAAAATATTATGGTGTACCTATAAAGTAGAGTAAAGCTCATCAGTAAAAAGGAATGAACTATTGATACTCAACAACATGGATGAGTCTCTAGCTATACCAAATGAAAATAGCCAGACAGCAAAAATAAGTACATACCGTAGGATCCCACTTATATACAATTTTAACAAGTACCAGCTAATCTGTAGTAATGGAAAGCAAATCAGTGGTTGCCAGAGGATGGGGAAGGAATATGGAGGGTCAGAAAAGAAGGATTACAAAGGGGAGGGTGGAAGCTTGTACTTTGTCTTGATTGTGTTGATGATTTCATTAATGTGTACATATGTCAAAAAGTGGCAAGTTGAACACTTTATATATGTGCAGCTTATTATGTCGAGTAACTATCCACAGAGTTGTTAAACATCTTTTTGAATGAAGCCCAAAAATGTTAATAATTTGTAAAAACCATGAAGCAAATAATTGCCCATTGGAAGAATTATAATAATAAAGCTCTGCCTTATGTCGAATAAAATAGTAATAATAATAAAATTAAATATAAATTGACTAATAAATACAAAGAGGGGAGAAATTGTTACATTGTACAGTAAACAAGATCTAACTCTACACTATCGGCAGGAGAAGCACTTTATATTCAATGATACAAATAGTGAAATGATGAAAAAAATACGGTGCAAACAGAAATCATAAGAAACCTAGAGTGACTATACTGATATCAGGCAAAATAGACTTTAAAAATCCATTTACTTTTTCTAAGGTGTGGGCTTTTCTGTTTTAAAGTAGGATGCATTAGGGGCAAGGAGATGATGATAATTTCTGTTCTGCATGTCATAGAGCGGTTATAAGAATAACAGTAAATTAACATTAAAAAAGACCCTGTAAAATATTAAGACAATAAGTTAATAGTATTGATGAAATATACAGTTTAAAGTCCTTACCCAAATGGAAAAATCTGTGATAAATGGCTTATTATAATCCTCCACCCTGATATGGCAAGCCTTATTTCCATTTTCTTTGTCTGGAGAAATGTGACAAATACATGTCTCCGTGTATCATTAAAGAATGACTTAAGAACGTGTGGGATTACGAATATGTTGTCTCAGAATCAGTTTCTCACAGGTCTTTAGGGAAATTAAGGCAAATGAGTATAAATATATAATGAAAAAAATCATCAAAATTTGGATTTTAAAAATAATTCTTGAAATTATTTGCTATATTACTCTGAACTATAAACTCCAAAATGTTCAAGATTTAACATTATTTGTTCATTCATTGAGTTCATTCAAATATTGGTTGAAATATATGCTTTGGAAAGTATAAAGCTATTTTAAATGGATTTCTTATTTTAGAAGAGTTCTGTAATGAGCAAACTCACAGCTGACCTCATTATGTGACAGCTAGTTGGTGTGTATTAGACAGATTATTATTATTTGAGTCTAATGGAATAACAAACAGAATGTAATATAAGGGATAGAGTTACCTATCGAAACTATTAGGGCATTTTTTCCCTAAAAGACTCACCAGTGTATTCGGTTACTTTATTATTTTTCTTTACAATTTCATGAATGTTATTAAGGAACATCAATACTTCAATTAATCGCAAATGTTCCTACTCGTATTTTGATGTTCTCTTTGCAAAATGTTAATTATAAGCAGTATAGTTTTTCATGTAAACCACAGCTAAAAGGAACAAAGAGAAACCTCCTTTCAGTTACACCAAATTTAGGAGCTGTACAATCTTAATACTCAAAGTGGTTGAGATAATTGCATATCTGCAAAAGCAATTAATTAGTGGGTAAGTTGGACTCCAACTTTTTTTTAGTGAAGCCTAATTAAATGCTTAAAAACAATACAGATTGCCTCTTTTCTTCCCATTTTTCACATATGCACATATATTTATTGTTAGGTTCAAAGATTTACTCAACTACATTCAAATGTCTAAACATAATATAGTTTATTTTGTGTGTTGCTGCTATAAATTTCCTTACAAGCCCACACTTTTCAGTATGATGAAAAGAAAATCTAAATTTTAGTCCAGTTTGGTAAACATTGTGGATGCAATAATTTAAACAGTCATGTTACATAAATGCTTAGTCTCTTTAAAGAAAAAAGCTCATATTTCTACCCGTGCTTCTTTCCAAGATAGTATCCAAGTGTGTTGGAGGGTGATATGCAATGAAAGGAATTCATGACTATATGTAAATATAGTGTGTTCTGAATAATCTTTGAATCCCATTGAGGAGTGGTAGATCTGGGCCCCTCCTGCACTCCTGTCCAGAAGAAATAGGGTGGACATCTCTTTCTGAAGACTGAAGGTGGTACAACTCATGGTCTGTTCTGTTTCTCCCCTTATCTTGACAGAGCTCGAGAATCCTCTCTGGTTGACATGGCCTCATCTAGCTCTTCCTGGTGCTGGGAAGTTTGCTAAGGTTTCGCAAGCATCAGGAGCAAGCCCAGGCAGTCAGCACACTCCACAGTCCTTTGCTATAAAGAACTCTGAAAAGCTTCCCAGATTTTAAAACTTTTCCTAAAATTGCAAACTGTAACAATTTCTAAAAATGTATATAAAACATGAATAGTTTGAAGGATGATAAACCAAAGAACAATGAAACCACAACTCAGATTTAAAAAAAAAAAAAGAGCATTTCCAGCACACTTAAAGCCCCTGTGAACCTGCATAAAGCACCTTTCTCCCCCAGAGGCAACCACTATTCTGACAATGGTGGCAGTTAATTTATTTGCCTTTATAGATTTATTACTGATATATGCATCCCTAAATAATATAATTTAGTTTCGTTTTTCCTATCTTTAAAATTTATACAAATAAAATCATATTTTAAGTAAAAATTTGTCTCGCTTCTCCTACTTAATAATATATTTGCAAAATTCATCCATGTTTTTATACATAGATCTAGTTTAATTTTTCATTTTTACTGGATTGTATCCAATTGCACCTATCTGTCCAATATACCTTAAATGTTAATTTTCTTGTAAATTTATTGATTAATATATCAAACTTAATTTTATCTTTTGATGGTCAATTTTATTTTCAATTTTGGGCTAATGTAAATGATACTGCTAGAAATATTGTTTGAATGATAAATGGGATGTTTTGAAACCTACTGTCATTACAAGGAAAATAAATGGACTGAAGAACTGAACCCTGATGCCACCTAACTTAATTTGTGCTATATTGACGTCAGTGTGAATGAGCCTCAAAAGCTAGTATCAGGGATGTATTTGAGATAATCTCCCAAAGTCCTAGATATTAAGGGGGGCCTCTTGACCTCGACATTTACCTTATATAAAAATCTTCTCATCTGGGTAACTATCTGTATTAGTCTGTTTTCACACCGCTATAAGGACATACTAGGTAATTTATAAAGAAAAGAGGTTTAATGGAGTCACAGTTCCATATGGCTGGGGATGCCTCACAATAATGGCAGAAGGTGAAGAAGCAGCAAAGGCACGTCTTGCATGGCAGCAGGCAAGAGTGCTTGTGTCCCTTTATAAAACCATCAGATCTCCTAAAATGTATTCACTATCATGAGAACATGGGAAAATCCCACCCCCATGATTTAGTTACCTCTCACTGGGTCTCTCCCACAACATGTGGAGATTATGAGAGCTACAATTCAAGATGAGATTTGGGTTGGGATACAGCCAAATTATACCACTATCTTACTAGTTTATTTTCATCTCTCAATCCCCCTTATGTATGTTGGACTGCACAATCACCCATCACAGTGTGGCAGTGGCCTTAGGCAGGGCTTCTATTAATAGGAATATTTGTAGATGCCAAGAAGAAACTTCCTTTTACCCTCTGAATGTTTATTAAAAATCAACTGAAAAGGCAGATTAACAGGAGAAAAGGCATACAAAATTTATTTACATGCACACAGGTGCACAGGAATTATAAAAAATATAAAAACTCAAAGCAAGGGCCGGAAGGTTGACATTTTATCCCATATTCAGGTTACCAAATAATAGGGGCTTGGAATATGGCAAGGTAGATTATGGGAGGGGTATTACTGTCTACAGACCCTCTGAATAGCATCTCAAAATATCTCAAAGTATATTTTGGGGTAAAACATCCCAAGTTTTGAGTTCTCTGAATGGTTCTAAAGCCCCCTTTTCTTATCCCCATAGGCTAAGATAAAAGTGTAAGGTGGAGGTGCTAGGGCAAGTATGCTGGCACCTGACATACTTATTTCCCCTTTCTCTCTCATCTTCTGAAGGCCTCCCCTCCCTCACGTATTTCAGGATTGGAAATGCTGGCTGCAGGCTTTTGGACTTTCCCTTCCTGTAACTCCTGTTCTCCAACCCCTATGGGAGTAACATTATGCCCTATATAGAAGTGCATTTCTCTTGTACTTAAGAAAACAAAATTACAATCAAATCCTCCAGGCCAAAGGTATTTAGAATTCCTTATCCCCCAACCCTGAACAACATCTGTTTTTCAAATCTATTGTCTTGCTGGGAAATTCAATCTGACAGTGAAAGCTGAGACAGGACTACTTGTTCCGGAATGTGTTCATATTTTCTCTGAAGTATGAGAACTCATTGCCTTTAACAAGTGAGAAATTCACTTAGCATCTATTTATAGAATATTAAAATTCAAGTGAAATGTTTCAAAACTATTTTCTAGTTTTATGAGGCTGGAGGCAGGGGAAGGTAGAGAGAAGGAGAGGCTGCCATGCTTCATCTTCTGAGCTCACTAAGTTTTTGTAAATTGAGAGGTCCTGTCTAGAGAAACTAACTGTCATAGGTGAAAACCTCTTCTGAAGACTATACAAATTCCATACGATTTTTTAAATGCTTTATATATCAGAACTGAGAACTGAGAAAAGGATGAATTTATGATACAGCTATTTTACTACTTATATATGTCCAGTGTATTTTGATGCATAAGAGATAGCATTAGATTTGGGAATGTAGAAGTAGGGCATCCTGTAACACACTAGCTGAGATGTAGAGAATTTCTATAAAAATATCTTCCAAGTCTAGAGAGTAGTAAATAAAATTCATCCTCTGAGGAATCTTTCTCCATTGCAAAGTGGGACAAGGTGACAGCTATCAAGCTTTGTCAGAATTCCTGAATTACTGACTGTATCTCAAACCAGTTTTTACTGTAAGCTGCTAATCTAGAGTTTCAACTAAATGAAGATGCAGGTTAGAAAAGAAAAAAGCCAGATCGATCTGAGATACAAATACCAACCTGAAGTGAAGGAATTTAAGGTGGACAAAATGCTCTTCCTCATTAACCTAACAAAAAGAAACACTGATCTACCTTACAAAATAGAAAGCCCAGAGATTTTCTACTTTACCTAGTAGGAGAAATAAAATGTAGAATTGCATAGCATGGGAAAAAATCATTGATTTCCACCTACACAATAGACTCAGAACACAACTGATCATCATTATAATTAAAAAGATAAATTAAATTGGAACATGCAATAGTATTTGAGATCACAGTCTAGGAAATACTTAGTAAACCCAGATAATTTAATAATTGATAACAGAAGAATCATAAAATGTGCTCACTTTTAGAAAAAGCAATCACTATTTTGGCACATTCTGCCCGTACTTAATAATTTTGCCTTTAATAAAACAACAAAAATTGCAAACATGGAGCAATTAGGTCAGACAAACTAGGAATTAATTACTGTAGACAGGCCCATATGTCACAAAAGCATTGCACATGTTCTCCAAGGCTTGCTTGGAGAGGAAAGGATTTATTCTGGGAAAGCTCTTGAGATAGTAAAAGGGACATTGCTGCAAAAGTTTGAATTGAAAGTGACTTTGAAGAATTCAAATCATGAAGGCAAAAAGTTGGATTCGGTATAAATTAGGTAGATTTTCTAAAGTACTTACTCAATTACGTAAAATAAATCAAGTAATATCTAAATTGTGTTGCTTTGGTAGCCACAATGGTTTTGACGTGTGCCAGGAACCATATTCCAAGATGTTAGTCATTTGATTCTAGACGTCCACAAGTGAGTTCAAATTGATACAAGGAAATGATTAGCGATTCACAATTCTTTGGTTGCACAGACATAATCTAAATTCAACTTATGGCCCAGAATTTGGTTCCAGCATAGATTACAAACCAACCTCTGCGCTTTTGCTTCCTAAATATTCTCTAGTGCTAACACTCTAGTTTCAAAAAACACTGTCAGTTTTTATATTGATATTATTTTCCTCACTAAAACATCATCAAATTTGAAATCTGCATTTTTTTTTTTTACCAAGAGAAGGGGAAGCATGTTTTTTATTTAAATGAAACAAAAAAAAAATTAACCAAGTAATTTTTTCCTTAAATTGTTTTTTGTAAAACGTAAGCTTCATGATTCCAGACTGAAGTCTACCTCAATGCTGATTACTAATTCTATTGACTCATTTTCTGGGATATGTATCTGATGACATGATATCCCTGTTTCTCATATGAAATCTTTGAGATGTTTTATATTCCAAAAAGTTCGTATGTAGAGGGAAAACTTTAAAGAAGAGATTACAAACTTCCGTGCTTAAGGCTTCCCAAGCAAGTAATGCAATCCTAACCTGGGAAAATGAAAACCATACAACTACAACATCTAGACTCGCAGTAGAGACACAATAAAGAGTGGAAGGGACTGTGGAATATGGGAGGCCACTTGCTGATAGTCTTAATAGCTGACAATAATAAAATATGATAGAGACCCTGATATTACATAAAATTTTATATTTTTTATCTTGCAGTTAATTCAAACATCAAAACATAAACGACAAAGCAAATATATTTGGCCAAACAAAAATATTTTGGGATTGAACTTAGTATGTTACCAGAAAGCTTGGGACTTCTGTATAGCATAGGAAATGGTTTTTCTTTTTTTAAAAAATGTTATTTTTACAATAAAAGAGTGGTCCTCAAATTTTAACTTGCATCAGAGTCATCTGGAGACAGTTATCAGATAATATACAGGATGCGTCCTTTTAAGTTGGAATTTCAGACTGACTTTTTTTTCTGTAAGTAAGTCCTAAATATTGCACGGAATATGCTTGCATTTAGAATTCTTTGTTGTTTATCTGAAATTCAAATTTAATTGTAAGTCCTGTACTTTTAGTTGCTAAATATGCCGAAATATACTCACATTTAGAATTCTTTGTTGTTTATCTGAAATTCAAATTTAATTGTAAGTCCTGTACTTTTAGTTGCTAAATATGTCAACCCCACCTGGAAAACTATCTAAAACACAGATTGCTGGCCCCATATTAAGAGTTTCTGATTCAATAGGTCTGGCATAGGCTTTAATAATTTCCACTTTTAACAATTTTTTGCAGGATGTTGGTGCTGCTGGTTCCTAAAACATATTTTGCAAGCCACTGCCTTAAACTAAACTAATATTTGGATCAATTTATTTTAAAAAATCAGCTTAAAATGGTTACAATCTTTCTTTTTAATCAACATTTGCTTATATAGAGATTGTCTGGTTTTCCTAATGACTCAAAGGAAATCCTAAATCTATATCCATGATTCGATCTTACTTTAGACTCAGAAGGATTTTCTTCCCTCTCCTGTTTCCAGGATTATCTGCTAGGATCTTTGCCCAGTACCTTTATTTCCCTAGTTATTTTAATAATGCTTGACTATAAAGTTTTAGTGGCTCAGGTTATCCTGAAAAGACAACGAGCTCCTTGAAAAAACTCGAAATGACAATGACATCTTCTTTCCCTGTGCCATCATTTATTTTTCTCTATAAAATGTAAATGAGATCTGTTAACTTTATTTGAAGAGGTGGTAATGCCCTGGCGTACATGAATCATAATTATAATCTGGCTATGCCATGAATCAAAAACTTTTCAGAAAATTATTGAAATTCCCTTGTTAAAATTCATCTTGTAAACTGTATGTTAGATCTTTCTAAATATATACATGTTTTGTTATAAACTGTTTTGATTGGCAGCCTCATTTGCTAGTGTCCACTCTGCTTGAAGCCATTTTTATTCCTTGGCAAGAGGGCAGGAGGAATATTAGGCTCTTTTGCCTCCAAAGATCTATATTATTGTTACCCCTGCAATCACATTGCCTTGTTGCTCATTGTCCCTGATTTGTTACCACACCTCTTGCCTAAATCCTGCCCTCTAGGGAGAATCTGGACTGTATTTTGCATTCTTTTTGTCCTGATCCCCCACTCGGATCTCTGAATCTTTGCTTCTGTTTCCCAGTCCATGTAATCATCTGCCTATTTTCTTGCCTCTGCCAATCCCCACAGCTGAAGTTATTTAGCCACCACCTGCAGCACATCTTAGGTTTTCATCATACAGCCCAGGACCAGAGTGCTGTCCCTTCGCCTCCAGCCTCATGAGCTGCTGCCAAGCCTACCACTCACCTCCACCTGTGAACAGAACCTCTCAGTTGTGTGGGCTGTAAAATTGCACTGTTATGCTCTGTCAACATGCATGCCCACATCCACCCAACTGCAAGCTCTTTCCAAGAATTACTTGTCTTACTAGACAGCTGCTTAGTGGTTGCCACTGTGTGCCCCTGATAACACACTCTGTGGCTTTGATTTAGTCTTATTCTGTTGTTGCTTTCCTAACAGAAGGATGCATTTCACGATGTGGGTACTCCACACAGAGTGTATGTTTGTCTCCTGAAAATATATATTTAGAAGTGCAAAAGTAAAATGGTTCCATTCAGCACACACACTATTTAAAAACAATGAATGAGAAACAACTAACCATGATATAATTTGACAAATTCAATTAAGTAGCTATGAATGAAAAACAGCTAATCTCTGTGGTAAGAACCACAGGAAGAAGACTTTGTTTATTCAGAATTGACACATAGTCATTGCACATTTTTATGGGGTACAGTGTGACATTTCAGTGCATGTGCACCTTGTGCAATAATTACAAAGTTAACATGTTCATTGCCTCAAACTTTACTGTTTCTTTGTTGTGACACCTTTCAAGAACCTCTTCTAGCTATCTTGAAATATACAACACATTGTTATTAGCATCTTACATAGTCACCTTACTATCTAACAGAACACCAAAACGTATTCTTCCTAACTTTAACTTTGTATCCTTTGACTGACCTTTCCTCCTCTTGCCCTCCCTCTCCCTTCCCCAGCCTCTAATAGCCACCTTTTACTCTCTACTTCCAAGAGATCACTTTTCCTGGATTCCACCTGTAAGTCACATCATGCAGTATTAATTTTTCTGTGCCTGGCTTATTTTACTCTAACATGCTCTCTAGGTCTATCTACATTGCCACAAATGACAGACTTTTATTTCTTTTTATAGCTGCATAATATTCCATTGTGTATACATACCACAATTCTGTTATTCGTTCATTGATGAACACAGGTTAATTCCATCTCTTGGCTATTGTGAATAATGCTGTAATAAACATGAGGGCACAGATACCTCTTCAACATACTTATTTCAATTTCTTTGAATATATACTCAGTGAAATTCCTGAGTCATATGGTAGTTCTATTTTTAATTTTTTGAGGACTTCCTATACTACTTTTCATAATTACTGTACTAAAATACATTTCCATCAAAACTGTATGAGTTCCTCTTTCTCCACATACTTGGCCAGCATTTGCTATTTCTGTGTTTTTTTCTAATAGCCATTCTAAATGGGGTGAGATGATATCTCATTGTGGTTTTTATTTGCCTTTCCCGGATGATTACTGATGTTGAGCATTTTGTCACATAACTGCTGGCCATTTGTATATTTTCTTTTGAGAAACGTATCTTCTGAGCTTTTATTCATTTATACATTAGATTATTTGCTTTTTCGCTATTGAGTTGTTTGAGTTTGTTATATATTCTGGATATTAACCCCCTTGTCAGATGGGGAGTTTGCATATATTGTCTACCATTTTGTAGTTTGTCTCTTTGCTCTGTTGATTGTTTCATTTGCTGTGCAGAAACTTTTAAAAAATATACAATTTCATTTGTTTTTTTTGCTTTTGTTGCTGGTACTGTTAAAGTTCTATCCAAAAAAATATATTTCCAGACCAACGTCATTAACCACTTTTTCTGTGTTTTCTTTTTCAGTAATTTTATAGTTTCAGGTGTTACATTTAACTTTTTAATTCTTTTTGAGTTGATATTTGTATAGGGTGAGTTAAGGTTCAATTTCTTTCTTCTGCATGTGGATATTTAGTTATCCTAGCATCATTTATAAGGGATTGTATTTTCCAAGATATATGTTCTTGGCACTTTTGTTGAAAAACAGTTAGTTGTAAATGTGTTGATTTATTTTTGAGTTCTCTATTGTGTTCCATTGGCCAATGTATCTGTTTTTATTTTAGTCGCATGTTATTTTGGTTACTGTAGCTTTATATTATATTTAGAAGTCAGGTTGTGTGATGTTTCCAGCTTTTCCTTTTCCTCAAGCTTACTTTAGCTACTCAAAGTCTTTTGTGGTTTCATACAAAGGTTTTTTTTTTTATTATTATTTTTTCTGTTTATGTGAAGAATGTCATTGGTATTTTGATGGGGAATTATTGAATATACAAGTCACTTTGGATAGTATGGACATTTTAATGTTATTATTTCTTCCAATTTATGAACATGGACTAACTTTCCATTTTTTATGTCTTCTTCAATTTCTGTCATCAGTGTTTTATAGTTTTCATTGTAGAAATATTTAATGTCCTTGGCAAAATTCATTCCCAGCTTTTTTTTGTAGCTATTATAAATGGGTTTACTTTCTTGATTTTTCTCTTTAGATAGTTTATTATTGGCATATAAAGATGCTACTGATTTTTGTATGTTGATTTTGTATCCTGCAACTTTACTGAATTTATTGATTAGTTCTAATAGTTTTCTGGAGAAGTCATTGAGATTTCCTGTCTATGTGATCATGTTGTCTTCAAACTGGAATAGTTAGACTTATTTTTCCCAATATTTCTTTCTCTTGACTAATTGCTCCAGCGAGAATTTCCAGTACTATGCTGAATACAGTAAAAGTGGAAATCCTTGTCTTGGTCCATTCTTGGGAGAAAATACATTAAACTTTTTCCTATTCAGTATGATATTAGCTGCCAGTGTGTCATATATAGTGTTTATTATGATAAGAAACATTTCTTCTACACCTTATTTGTTGAGAGTTTTAATCATAAAGACATTAAAGACATACTGAATTTTATCAAATGCTTTTTCTCCAACTATTGAAATGATCATATGGTTTTTGTCCTTGAATCTGTTAATGCATTGTATTTACAGATTTGTGTATATTGAAGCATCAGTGCTTCAATGAATGAATCCCAAGTGATCATGGTAAATTTTCTTTTTAATATGTTGTTGAATTCAGTATGCTACTATTTTTTTTAGGATTTTTGCATCCATGTTTATTGGGGATGTTTCCCTGTAATTTTCTTTTGTGTGTGCCCTTTTCTGTTTTTGGTATCAGGGCAATGCTGGACTGCTAGAATAATTTTTGATATATTATTTCTTCTTCAACATTTTTGAAGAGTTTGAAAATTGATATTGGTTCATTAAATGTTAGTAGATTTCAGCAGTGAAGCCATCAGGTCCTGGACTTTTCTTTGATGAGAGAATTTTTATTAGTGCTTTAATCTCGTTACTGATTATTGGTCTGTGCACACTTTCTATTTCTTCAGGGCTCAATTTTGGTAGATTGTATGTGTTACTTCTATATTTTCTAAAGTTTTTGTGTATAGTTGTTTACAGTAATCGTTTATGATACTTTGTATTTCAGTTGTATTAGTTGTAATGTCTCCTTTATCATTTCTGATTTTATTTGCGACTTATCTCTCTTTTCTTAGTCTAGCTAAAAGTTTGTTGATCTTGTTTTTCTTTTTTAAAAAACTTTATTTTATTGATCTTGTGTATTCTTAATCTCCATTTATTAATTTCTGCCTGATCTTTATGTTTTTTCTCCTACTAATTTTGAGTCTAGTTTGTTCTTATTTTTTCTAGTTCTTTAAGGTGTAACGTTAAATTATATATGTAAGACCTTTTTACTTTTTGTTGTATGCATTTATTGGTAAAGACTTGCTTTGTGACCTGACGTATGGTCTATCCTAGAAACTATTCTATGTACTATTGAGAAAAATGTGTGTTCCGTAGTTTTTTTCTGTAAATGTCTATTAGGCCCACTTTGTTTAGTGTACAGTTTGACTTTGATGTTTCTTTGTTGATTTCCTATCTGGATGATCTGTTGTTGAAAGTGGGGTGTTGAGGTCCCCCACTATAATTGTATTACAGTCAACATCTCCATTTAGAGCTGTTAATATTAAATACTAGGTGCCCCTGTGTTAGGTGCATATATTTATAATTATTCTATCTTCTAGCTTTATTAACCCTTTAATCAATATTTTTTAAACCATTCTTTACCAAATGTCCACTCTATTTGATACAAATATAGCTACTTCTGCTATTTTTGGCTTTAATTTGAATGGAATATGCTTTTCCATTCCCATACTTTCAGTCTGTGTCTGTCTTTCTAGATCCAATAAGTATCTAATAGAAAGCATGCCTCAGATATTGTTTTATCATTCATTCAGCCACTCAATGTCTTTTAATTTGATAATTTAATTCATTTACATTCAAGGTTAGTATTACTAGATAAGGGTTTATTACAGGCATTTAGTTTAGAATTTTGATTGTTTTGTATATCTTTTTTTTTTTTGTTTCTTTATTTTCTATTGTCTTCTTTTGTGATTAATTTTCTCTAGTGGCATATTTTGATTCACTGCTAATCATTTTTAGTATATTTATTAATTTTTTTCTTATGGTTACCATGAAGCTTAAATTAAAAAAAAAATAATAGTTATGTTATTTTTAATTGATTAACACTGACTTTGACTGCAAAGTTAATAAATGTAATAAAAACAAACCCTACACTTTAACACCATTCCCTTCCCCAAATATGGCATTTTGATGTTTCAATTTACATCATTTTATATTGCCTCTTAAACTCTTGTACTTATTATTGTCTTCAATAATAAGTTGTTTTGTCTTTTAGTCTTCATGTTTAAGATCTAAGTAGCTGGGCGTGGTGGCTCAAGCCTGTAATCCCAGCACTTTGGAAGGCCGAGGCGGGTGGATCACGAGGTCAAGAGATCGAGACCATCCTGGTCAACATGGTGAAACCCCGTCTCTACTATAACTACAAAAAATTAGCTGGGCATGGTGGCGTGTGCCTGTGATCCCAGCTACTCAGGAGGCTGAGGCAGGAGAATTGCTTGAACCCAGGAGGCGGAGGTTGCGGTGAGCCGAGGTCACGCCATTGCACTCCAGCCTGGGTAACAAGAGCGAAACTCCGTCTCCAAAAATAAAAAAAAATAAAAATAAATAAAAAAAAAGATCTAAGTAACGTCCATAAAATAATCCCAGGATTTAAATATTCTAAATTTGTCTGTGTTCTCACTTTCACTTGTGATTGTTATACCTTCCTTTCTCTTTTTTTCTTTTTCATTTTTTGCTGCATGCAAGCATCATTTTCTTTCAGATTGAAAAACTCCCTTTAGCATTTGTTGTAAGACACGCCTGGTGTTGATGAATTCCTTTGGTTTTTATTTGTCTGGAATAATCTTCATTTCTTCTTTATGTTCAAAGGTTAGACTGGCTGGTTACAGTATTCTCAGCTAACATAGCTTTTTTTTTTTCATCAGTACTTAATTTAAAAAAATAAAGGCTTATGGGGTACAAGTACTGCTTTGTTACATAGATGGGTAGTAGTAAATTCTGATTATTTAGTGTAGTTATTACCAAAAGAGTGCACATTGTACCCATTCATTTCTTGTCTCTTAACCTCCTCCCATTGTCTCACCCTTCCAGGTCTCCAATGTCTATTAATCCACTCTATATGTCCATGCGTACACATTATTTAGCTTCCACTTGCAAATAATAACATGTGGTAATTAACTTTCTGTTTCTGAGTTATGTACTTAAGATGATGGCCTCCAGTTCCGTACATGTTGCTTTGAAAGAAATGATTTCATTTATTTTTATGGCCAATAGTATTCCATGTTATATATATACCACATTTCCTTATTCACTCATCTCTTGATTGACACTTAGGTTGATTCCATATCTTTGCTGTTGTGAAGAGTGGTGCAATAAATATACCAATGCAAGTATCTTTTTGATAGAATAATTATTTTTTCCTTGGGGTATATGCCCAGTAGTGGCATTGCTGGATTGAATGAGAAATCTGTATTTAGTTCTTTGAGAAATCTCCACACTGTTTTCCATAGAGGTTTAACTAATTTACATCTTCACCAACAGTATAAACATGTTCCATTTTCTTAACATCCTCAACATCTATTATACTGTGATTTTTAATAATAACCATTTTGATTGGTAATATGGTATCTTATTGTGATTTTAATTTGCATTCCTTTGATGGTTAGTAATGTCGAACACATTTTCATATGCTTATTGGCTATTTGTGTACTTTCTTTTGAAAAATGTTTGTTCATGTCCTTTGTCCACTTCTTAATGGGGCTTTTTGCTTTTATTTTTGCTGCTATTGTTTATTTGATTGAGTTCCTTACAGACTTTGGATAGTAGTCTTTTGTTAGATACATCGTTTGTAAATATTTTGTTTCATTCTGCAGGATGTCTGTCCACTCTTAATTATTTCTATTGCTGTGCAAAACATTTTAGTTTCATTAAGTCCTATGAGTATTTTTGTTTAAGTTGCATTTGCTTTTGAGGTCTTAGTCATGACTTCTTTGCCTAGGTCAATTTGCAGAAGAGTTTTTCCTAGTGTTTTTATAATGTCAGGTCTTACACTTAAGTCTTTAATCCATTTGCAGTTGATTTTTGTATATAGTGAAATATAGGGATCCAGTTTCATTCTTCTAGGTATAGTGTGTCAATTTTTCCAGCACCATTTATTGACTGGGGTGTCGTTTCCCCAGCATATGTTTTTGCTCACCTTGAATAAATCACTCTACTCCCTCTTGGCCTGTAGGGTTTCTGGTAAGAAATCTGCTAACAACTGTACTGAGCCTTCATTGAATGTGATGTTTCCTTATTCTTGAAAGTTTACGTATTTTGTCTTTGTCTTTTAGTTTTGATAACTTAATTATGATGTATCTTGGTGAATTCTTTTATAGGCTGAATTTGACTGGTTACCTCTAAGCTTCCTATATCTGAATGCTGTCACCTTTCTCCAGATTTGGGAAATTTTCAGCCATTATTTTCTTAAATATGTATTCCAGTTGTTTTTCTCTCTTGTGTTTTTTGAGAACTTCTATTACATGAAGGTTAGTTTGCTTGATGGTATCGGGTTTCTTTTCTCTTTTTTGTTCTTTTCCTTTTTGCTACCCTGATTGGGTGATTTGGTAATTTCATATAGTTCATCTTTGAGCTTTCTGTTTCTTTGCTCTGTCTGATTATGCTTTGAAGTTTCCTAACAAGTTTGTTTTTAGTCCAGTTATTGTATTCTTTATTACTAGATTTTCTATTTTTTGTTTCTATTTCTTTGCCCATTTTTAAATTTTGTTCCTAGATTATTTTCCAAATGTTATTTATTTCTACCTATATTTTCTTTTGATTATTTATACTTCTTTTGGAGAATTATTATAAATTATTTTTCAAGCTTTTATAGATCTTTAGTTATTCTGGATTCATTACTAAAGCTTTGTTGATTTCTTTTGGTGATGTCATATTTCTCTAAGTTTTTACAAATTTTGCATTTTTATACTGAGGCCTGAACATGTAAGAGGAAGGCCTCCTCTTCCAGATATTGTATGTGTTGCTATTTGGTGATGTTAGACCTTTACTATTTAATCTTGAAACTTAATTATTGACTTGCTATTGCTTTTCATTCTGAGGAGGACTTACTGTGAGCACCAGAACTAAAAACATTTCACTGAAACTAAATTACTGCTCTGCTATTGTTTTTCAGTCTGGGAGAGACTTATAGTGATCATAGGAACTCAAATGCTGCACTGGAGCTATATCACTAGTCTGCTGTTGTTTCTCAGTCTGGGGAAGACTTAACCAAGTACTGAAACTGAGTAGTGGCTGCCTTTTAGTTGTTTCTGAGTCAGAAAAGGGCTCTGTGAGAGCACCAGGGCTTTGTTGGCACTATAGCCAGGGATTCAGGCCTTTCTGCAGATCCTGTCACCCTGCATTGCTATATCACCAGGCTGTCTCCTTAGCCTGGTATCCCCACTGATTGGGACATAAAGTTAGCAGCCATCAAGAACTGTGTCCCAGTCACTGTAATTAGGGTTCCTGATTCACCCCAGGTGGTCAGTCTTCTTGGCCTTCCCAATAATTGCCATGAAATGGTACAGCAGTTGACTTGCAATGAAGATTCTCAGACTAATGGGTAGGTGAAACATCTGCATATAATTCCCTCCACCCACTTTGGAAACCTTAGATCTATGAAATTCTCTGTGTGTAGCTTTCTGCTGACTAGGGGAGAGGGTGGTGCAGTCTAAAGTAACCATTTCTTGTTGCATCTTCTCTTGATTCTGTAGGTTCATGGAATTTATATACTTCTTCCCCAAGTTCTGGTGAATTCAGGGAGATATTCTTGTCTTTGAATAGTTTCCAGTTGCACTTTTGTTGGGGAAGTGTTGCTGGGGTGTCTTCCATTTCACCGTCTTGTTAACAGAACTTCAGGGAAGAGGATTTTTGAATACAGCCTAGAGGGGACTCTATCCCTGTAGAGTTTTTTTTTAAGGTTACTAGCAAGCAAAAATATATAAACTTTAGGCCTTCATAAATAATTTTCACTCAAAATGAAGATGCAGATATTCAGCAGAAACAAATAAGTGACCCAACCAAAACACTTGTGACTTAAATGTCAGGCACACAGAAAAATCTGGAGAACTAATATTGTAATGACTTACTCATGTGATCACTCATTGATCTCATTTATGTATAATTTCACTGCTCAGTCCAAACAACAAAGTTGCTCTGTAAGGAGCCCAAAAAGTACCTTAGTGGCTCAGCACAACTTTATGCTAACGATTAGAAACAATACATATATACAGTTTTATGCCTCACCTTAATCCTCAGTGTATCTGGAATTATTTTACTTATTACCAGTCATTTCTACTTCATATTCCCTGATAGATTTTTTAAATGACTTTCTCCCACCAAAACTCTTAGCTATTGACAACAAGAAGCATGAGTACTTACTATTTTGCACTCTATATCTAATGCTTAAATGTATAGCTAGTCAATAAATGATAAATAATGATTTGAACTATTTTTTTTATTCTTTGTGATCAAAGGTCTTTCTTGTCAATTGAATGAACAATTGAGGTCCTGTAAAATATCCCAGTTTCTTGGATCCCAGATTTCTATCTTGTTCTCCTTTAGCTTCTGAGAAATTAGAAAAGAAATTTGCAATTGTAGCTCTCAAAACTGCTATGAAACGTTGACTACAGCACTTAATATGCTACTGCACCCCTTTTATGGATATGAATGTGTTCACATGAGAATGTCACTCACCCTCTAGCACCAGCTGAATTCCCATGGTGTGCCATCACTCTTAGGTACTGTATTAGTGTTTTTAGGTTGCCATAACAAAGTGCCAGAAACTGGGTGGCTTCAACCACAGAAATGTCTTGTCCCACAGTTCTGAAGATTAGAAGTCCAAAATCAAGGTGTTGTAGCATTGGTTCCTTTGTAGGGCTGTGAGGAAGGATTTGTTCCATGTTTGTCACTTAGATTTTGATAGTTTCCTGGCAATCATTTGTGTTCCTTGGCTGCTAGAAGATGAAGCCACTCTGCTTTCATCTGCCTTTTTGCGAGGACCCCAGTCACACCGTATTAGCAGCTCAACTTACTCCAGTATAACCTTATCTTAAATAATTACATCTGCAAAATATTATCTCCAAGTAAGATCTCATTTTGAGGTACTGTGGGTTAGTTAGACCATCAAAATATAAATTTTTAAAGGAAGAAAATTTAACCCATAACAGGTATTGTATATATTTTATTTTATATTAATTCTCACAGCAATTCAATGAGGTAAGATTATTTATCTCTATTAAATAAAACTGTCTCTTGGTTCCATCTAGCCAGAATTTTCAGGCAGCTCTGCCATATCTATATTTGGAAAATGTATGTTTCCTTACTCACAGAGCATCATAAAATCAGCTTCTTCAATGGAACTTCTCTTCAACAACTGGGAACTCTAGATATGAACTCTTGTGGTTATATTTTATTTGTTATTGGTTTTCTGGGCTACACAATTGCTTTGTGGGCAACAGTGTGGGCAATTGGGTGAAAAGGTAACAGAGATATAATAATTCTTTCCTGGAAATCAAGCTAGCTGACCTTAACCTTTATGTCTGAAGATACTTTCTCTTGTTTGAAGAACTATTTTAGTTTTTATAAAGTCAGCTTCAAATGGTTCAAGTGTTTTACAAGTATAATAATTGCACATTTTACATTTGAATAAGAAACTCACCAATCTGTTTATATGTTAATGCACACGTATTATTGATTTTGAATATTCTTTTTCACAAAGTCAAATTTAATGATAAATTTGCTCAACCAGCATTTTTTAGAGAACATTAAAAAACACTATTTTGTACCTAAGTTGCTATTTTTTATGACTTAACTCTATAATATTTTGTAAACAAGTGATGTTTATAGAAAATTCTACTTCAGTTTTACTTTACTTCTTTATTTAATGTTGAGATTATATTGAACCAATAACTAGCAGGCAAAGATGTAGTGAGGCAGTGTTTTATTACGGAGTAAGAGATTTCATCTCTAGCTGCTCAGGTTAATAACTGTAATATAAAGACAAGAAACACCTATCAGGAAAGTGCATTGTATATCAAGAAATTCTCCATTGACTACTCTAGAAGATGGTGTGCTCATAGATAGGGGTAATTGAAATCCCCTCCAACACAGAAGCAAAGATTAATAGCATAGCACATTCACATATGAAGTTAGTCATGCTAGAAATCCTAAAATGTTTCACCTTCAATCTGTAGCAGAAATTAGGAATACAAATATCACAGGCAAGAACAAATGCATGTTAATAAGAAATAATGTACCTGTTAACTAAAATAGAAATAAAATTCAAAAGATGGGTCATCATCATGAAGAATGATCATTACAACATAGAGTCAAATAACAACATTCATAGGAGAGTTGTCTCAACTTCTGGTACCAAAAATAGTATGTGAAAATAAGAGGAGAAACATAAGGACAGAGACACCAGTTGACTTACTTGTGACTGAGGGTTGACATAAAGGTAAGGAAATAATAATTAAAAGCAAACCATAGTGAATCTTATTTGTAATTTGAGCTATATATTTTATTTTTAAAAATATATGAGCAAATTCTGTGTCCTTTATTCTGTAGTTTGGTTTTAGTGTTTTCTTCTGCCAATTTTTTTCTTGTTTTCTCAAAAGTCCAAATGAGAAGTTATTGTTTGCATTGTATTTTCTTTATTGTTAAAGAAGAGGTATCTAATCCCGATTGTAATAAATTCTGCTAATAATTTTTCAGATAACCATAGTCTTTTTTGGGTAGCTTTTTTATAGAATTATATCTAAATTAAACTATTTTCAGGTTTAAATTATATTCCCATGATTTCTCTTTTTTCATATTTAATTTACTTCTCCTATAACCTCTACTTAGACTGATATAATAACCATTTTGCCAGGCTCCTGGTTTCTGCGTCTTTATTATCCTTCACCTATTTCATATGGTATGATGTGTGCTGACTAAGTGAAGGAGCCAGGAAACTCTTGTAAAAGCAGAGATAAAATAAGTTAGCATTAAAACCAAACTAGCAATCATACATTGGAATATCATGAAAAATTTGAACAATATCTTTTGTCTTTCAGAAGCTAAGAACAATGAAGTCCTAACAGTAATTCATGTAATCACCCTTGAGCAGAGACCTGCGCTGCTCCTCTTTGACTACTGCCATTCCCTGACTCATGTGCCTTCATTTATTGATCCACACTAATCAGTTAATTGATACTTGGTGAACACTTCCTATTGCTAGAGACTGGGCATATGATGGTGACCAGGAGGCAAGGAGCTCTTTCCTTGATCTCACGGAATTTATGACACGTAAATAGGAAACTATAGTCAAGTTTTATATCATTCTTTGAATTGTAAAAATAAAGTTGTGATGGGGATTTAAAAATTATTAACAGTTCATGTCCTGGGTACCTAATCCACATACAGGGACCAAAATTGAATTTCCAGAAGAGTGGTATCCAAGCTGAGACCCAAAGCATTGTTAGGAGATACGCAGACAAGTGAGAGAAGATAAAGGGCGACTTCTGTAAGCCACTAATTAGGGGCTACAGGGTGCACAAGCACAGAGAAACCAGAGAGCGTGCACCAAGAAACTGAAATGAGGCCTGTCCGGTGAGGTCCAGAGCATGCAAGAGAAGGAACAGCATCAAGGCTACAAAGGGAAGCAGGGGACAGAATATGAAGCTTTATGTACATTCATTTCCCAAACTTCTTGTGTTCTGCAACATACATCACTCAGGCTTCTCCGCCAGCTGGCTTGCAGTTATGTTCAGAGATGAAGGTGCTCTCACCTAAGACTACAGGACAGGAGAGGAGAAGCCAAGGTGCTTTGCTTCCCTTTCTCAGCAAAGACTGCATCTTCTCCATGATTTCAGCTCCCTCCAGACTCTCCTCATCCCTGATCCATGCTCCTAACAGGCAAGTTCCCACCGCAGTTTCAACTGATGCCAGTAATCGTTGACTCTGGGTTCTGGTAACATTACTTATGCTCTTTTCTCACACCAACCTAGAGGAGTAGTGGCTTCTTCCTATTGTGCACTTCTGATTGGCTGAGCATTCCTTGTTTTTCTCTTCATTTCTTCCAGCCTCTTTATTATTGTTTGCTATTTTCTTCTAGCTTCCTTGTAACTGTTTGCTCCTTTAAGTTACTTTATGTGGAATCTGTTTGCCTGAATGGAAGCTGACTGAGAAGGGTTTCACAGGCTCTATTAAGGAGAATAGGTCTTTTTCTGGAAGTAATAATGAAAAACATTAACTATTTTAAACTGAGTATGTGATTTAGTTATGGATTTACTTCACTGTGATCACATTGTCTAAAGTGTGAAGAATAAACAGCAGCAGGAGTAGTTAGGAGGCTCCACTGAAAACCTAGGTGAGAAAGGCTGGGCTATGATACCTGCAGTGGGCTGGAGAGCCATGGGTAGATTCCAGCCAGAGAACTTCAGCTATAGTCGTAATCAATTATTTGGGGGGTGGGGAGTATGAAAGGGGATTCAGGAGTAATTCCCAAGCTTCCCATCTGAGCATCTGGCTGAATAGCAGTGCTGTTCACTGTTATGGAAAATACAAGGGGAGCAGGCAGAGACAGAGTGATGAATTCAGAGTGGGGATACTGAGTTGTCTGTGTTTATAACATAGCAGAGTGGTACTATTCAATGGTACTGTGTGTGCCAGGCTGGAGCTCAAGAGAGAATCTGTACTGGAGAAACAGATGCCGGAATCATCACTGAAAAGTGTAATCAAAGCCATAAAAGTAGACAGCATTGCTTTGGAAACTTTGAAGTAGTGGTTCTTAAGCTTGGTCAAGTCACAAAATTCTTTGATAATTTCCTCAGATTAATGCACATAAGCATGTAGTAACTCTTCTAAGCAGAGAGCAAGCAAGCAACCAATAGGCTAGGCTGAGAAGGCTGACTCAGTGTTTCTCTGTCTGCTTGTTAAGTGAATGTCAATTTCTAACTCACTCACCACTGTTCATTTCACTACCTCTTGGGTTTTCTTTACTGACAGCTCTTCTTATGGCCTAGAACATAGATGACTAGTCGGCTTCTAAAAGTCCCTTTGTGTATTGGTGTCCCTGCCATACTACCTTTCCCAGGACCCCAATTCCACCCCCAAATTTACTTTCCATCTAGGTATCTCCTTTGAGCAGTTCTTATTAATCAAAAGTGTGTGGAAATGATGTGAATCACTAACTGCTGGCCAAGACTTAAAAAACACTATGGTTCTTCCATTCTTTTCTCTGTCTTGCTGGCTGTTACTAATGATAATGAGAATTTTGGGAAAAGCAGAGAATTTTGGGAGATTTCTGCTCCCAGAATAACTGTGTGCTTAGAGCTTCCCACTGACCAGGAATACCCGCTTTGTACTGTCACAGGAATGAGATTAAAAACTTCTATTGTTTGAGATGTATGAGTTTGTTCTATCTTTTACAGAGCTTAACCTATACCAATGAATACACTGCATTACCTGTGAATTTCTTTTAAATTCTGCTTTATTCTGACTACTTTTGCTCTGTGTATTTTGTATCTAACTCTTCTCAAGGGATCCAACTGGCGTTGCAAATTACCATCTGATAAAACATTCAACTCTGGGAAAGATTTTTCTGCCAATCACCTGGTCCCTCTTATGTTCAGTGATGAGTGATTGCCTTAAGGATAGTCACAGATTCTTGGAATTGATTCTGGCTATGTTAACAAGGTCAAATGATTCTACACATAAAATGTGTATGTAAGCTACTCTTTCTAACCACTTTGCTCAGAAGAAAGGTAACATTTGCCCCAGTTTTCTGGAGGAAAGTCCTAATTTATGTTCATTCTTTTAGTTTAGTCACTAACATTGTTTCGTTTTTCTCTCAAAAGTAACTCAGCTCAGAATAAAAGTTACATAATCACCCTGTTCAAGAGAAGCTTACAGACATTTATCTAATGCTAATCAGATATGTAAACTCCATTTGTAGATGCGATATTAATGTTCAAATACCTCACAATTAAACTACTTGACTATTTCTTGGACTTGGTCCCTTCAATTATCTAACCTTATTTTTCATGCTGTCTAATACACTCCCTCCTTGCCATCTAGCCAGCCATTACTCTCTGATATGGACATCGGATGTTTACCTACCCATTACTTGTCTTTCTTGTCTAGTAATGGCTACCCCCTTGATTTGGGTAAGCACTTATCAGTGTGTTAGGTCAGATGGTGTTGCCTACCTCTTCCACTCCAGGATTGAACTTGTGGTCAGGGCAGTGCTGATCTGAGCCTCATATTTCCCTGGCCAATCAGATCATCTAGTGAGGATTAGACCCAAGATCAACAACGTAAGAACGTCAATCACAGCATAACCTTAAGATTTTGTTAAAATAACAAAGAGGAGGCTGTTCCCTATACTATACACACACACACACACACAGTGGGGGGTGGCGGAGAGAGATTTCTGACAATCATGTCTAAATACAAGTCCTGATTCCAGACTACCCATAGAGATATTCAATATTGAGCTAATAAATTCATTCACTTGCAACTGAAAGGAGTCATAATATAGGTCTCTAAATTGCTCCTTTGTGCCTTTATTCATGTTATCTCCTCAAACTGAAATATCTCATTTCACTTTTAACTCAATCCTGCTTCATTACCTTGGGATTAGGCAAAGGCACTCATTTGTCTTCAGAGATCCTTTCCTGACTAACCTCAGCCTACTATAATTAGTCATTTGCTCTGAAAACATTAGCCTTTACATACAGGTTCAAACTGCAAAGCAACAGATGCCTGTTATTTCACAGTAACCAGTAGCACTGCTATTAAGGGAGGAATTGCAGTATACCATTATGCACAGTGGCCCTTCCAGTAAATTTTAACAACTGAACTAATACCACTAGTGTGTATCAGAACTCTCTCAGTTGAACACAATAGAAACTCAACATGTACTAAGCTAATTAAAGAATCCATTGGCTTGTGTAACTGGGTAATGTGGGTTGAGATTTCAGTGAGGCTGAACTCGGGTTCAAACCAGGCTTGTTCTCTCTTGTTCCACCTCTCAGCTCTCCTTTCCTTTGTGCATTTACTTAATGCTCCCCCACAAAGTGAGAAATACAGCTATAACCATCCTTTCTGTTTAGCAGCCCTCACCATTAAATGCAGCATTTCTAGCTAATTGTCATATGAAAGTCCAGGAGAGAACTCTGACCATCTTTGAGCTTGAGTTCATCTATGAAACAGTCACTGAGGCAAGGGATAGGGAGTTATCTCATTGGCAAGGCCTTTGTTAGTCCATATGGCTCCAGCGCCTTTGTACAAATGAGCAAATGGTTTCCCCACTAGGTAGATATAGCCCTGCAGGTGAACAGCTTGGCAAACAGATGGAGCCTTTATGAGAATTGAAAAAGGTGACCTTTCTTCGGGCATATACACCCCATGCCAAGGTACACAGCTTGAGGAGAGAAGTATGGTTAGATTTCAGGCCCCACTCATTTCCTTGGCCAGAGACCCTTGAACACAACAAACTGTGTAAGGCAGCCCATTCCTTGGCCATTATGAATCACATGATCACCTTTTGTTGGAACTTGGCAGAATGCAGGGAGATACAGGCAGGGAAAGTCACTATGATTGCAGGCCCCACATCCAGACATAGAGACGGGGCAGCTCCTGACAATAAACAAACAAACAAACAAAAAACTAGGAAGATAAACAACATAAGCTCACTTTGCCATACAACTAAGACATACTTTTCCCAATTATATAACAAATTTTTAAACCCAGAGTAGTAATTTGAATATTGATATTACTTTTGCTAAATAAACAGGAGAAATTTCATTGGGAACAACGGAATATGTAGGTAGGTAACTTTTTTCTAATTTTCATATAACTAAAATTAACTAGTATTATTTACAAATACAGTACTTCTGAGAAAAATTTTTTTAGTTACATTGTGGGTAACTAAATGCAGCATGCCATAACAGCCCAGTCCTGCTACTTGCTTTTATTTTCTGCTTTGAAATAGTTTCAATATAAAGCCAGTCAGCTGCTTAATTACTTAACTGAAGGATAACTTCCTAATACTCTCTCAAGAAAAACTAAGACTCTCAACTTAGCTGATCTCTGTTGAATTCTGGCCCCTTCCAAAAAAGGTTATGGTATTGATTACTTTTTATATTCAAATTTCAATAATAATAATAATAATATTTAATTAACTATAATATCTCCTATCTCTAATTATGTGATTTCCCATGGCAAGCAAAACATGTTAACTAACAGTCAAGTGACATAAACTTGGCTATTAGTTAACATGTTTTGCTTGACATGGGAATCGAATTCTCTCTATGTGTCTTACTGCCACTTTTGTTTAGTTTCCCTTCTTTTCTGTTGAATGTGACATTATCCATCACCTCTTCCCACTACTGTTCTTTCAGAGGCAAAATTCTTAGAGGGTTTTATGTTTTTTGTATTATGGTTTATATATAGTTTTTATTTTTAAAGTGAGTATGAACACACAGAAAAATATTATACAAAATAGCTGCAAATTAGTATTCTCAGAGAACTGTTTTACATTTTTTTCCCAATTGGAATATGTGCTATTATTATACTTTGGTTTTTGTACAACATGGATTTTTTTGCTACTATCTTCAGACCATGTCTTCTATTTGTTTTGTGATTACATAAGCTCTAGAATGAAGGTGGGTTCATAATACAAGCTCAGTTAACATTAAATAAAGTATATATTAATTCCATAAAGTCATCTCAAAGATTCATTGTGTGGTCATCGAAATTATGTGATCTTTTTCTATTGGAAAATAACAAAACAAAAACAGGAAGATTGAACAATACTATTGCTCAATATTCATATATGCACAGTTATTCATTCTAACCTCAATTCCATATGTAAAATAAACTTTTTAAAATGTTTTATTAAAAATATGTGAAGATCTGCTTAAGAATACTTAGACACCATACTTTCAGTTCTCCTGTTCCTATCTTAGTTAAATATAATTCCTCTCAGGTACAACTTCCCATTTGGAGTATGGCGTTAACAAGTGAGTAACATGCATGTGTGTGTTGTGTTCAAGTATTAATCATGTCTACTGTGACGTTTTTCATTTATTTCTCTTCTAATTGTATTTTCAAAATATAACTAATCTATTTTAGTTAATAAGTTTTAAACTATGATCTTTCCTAAACCATGACATTTTAAAAAATCTTCTGATAGTACTATGTTGGACACAATATTAAAATAATAAACTGAGTTTCAAAATTTAAACAACTTACTGGCTAAAAGGAAAAATACAATGCTAACTCCAAGTACACTAGAAAAAAATAGAATTTATCAGTTTAACAAAACAAGGAATAGTTGAATGAGCCATATGTGAGAAGGTTAGGAGTGGCAGTGGGACCACATAAATAATTAGAGCAGAGCCTCAGCTGTCTCTGTACCAGTTTCCTCAATTGTTTTTTCTAGAAAGTAAGAAATAGGAGAGATTATATCTTCTGAATTTTATATGGTAAAGGCTTAGTTCAACTGATTTTTTCCCTAGATTTGTTATAAATTATCAGTGGACAATTCTGGCTGTCCTGATTTGGGTCAGAGGCCTACCCTTAGCTTAAGAGAATAAAGAATAAAATCATAGAAGATCACGGTTGAGACTAGAAAAGGTGCAAGTCCAGGAATATTGGGACTGTTCCTCCTGGAAGAACTAAGGCACCAGAATAAAAATTGCAATAATAAGAAATGACCAAACACTGTGATTTCAAAATATTTGAAGATGAATCTACAGGGCATTGAAGAGCCTTTTTTTCCTAAATATTTTACAGAGATACTTTGTATCTACATATATCTACAGAGCACTGAAGGCTCTTTTTTTTTCTTACATATTTTATAGAGATATGTTGTATCACATATATTAAACAGGAAGTTAAATTTAAAGTTTAAACTGAGGCTCTGAGATAACATGGATTTCCCATGCTAAATGACTTGTAGAGACAGTGACTTTTGAGGCACAGCAACTGCATTAGTCAAAGGAAATATCCAAGAACTAAATTCTCTACCTTCACCTATTAGAATTATAGCCAAGAATCAATGAAGAGTGGAGAAGGAGAATTCAAAAAGAGACATTACTGGAGAAAGATCCTGTCCTGTCCCACTCAAAGACAAGGGGAAGGTAGACAGAGTAACCAGATAAAATAGAGGACTTCCATTACATTTGAAAATTTAGATAAATAATACATAATCTTTCTATAAATTTGTCCTAAAAACTGCACTATTTATTTCCTATTTGAAATAAAAATTTAAGTAGGTGTAGTTTATTTGATAATTCTGGCTAGCCTAAGTGTGGAGGGAGTCTACCTCCCAATCCCCAGTGAGACTGGCCCCAAAGGGACCATGCAGAGAGTATGCCCTGCAATGGGAACTTGGTAAGTATGCTGACAGAGACTGAGGAAGTCAGAGCTTTGCAGCAGAGCAGTCGTCTGTTTCTTTTCAGAAGAAGAAAAAAACATAACAAAACCCTGGACCACAGAAAAGTAATGGCCAGAAGGAGCCTTCTTGATTCTTTCCCAAGAGGGCAACTGTGTAATGGGCTGTGTGGAAATGGACCACCAAGAAGCCAGGGGCTGCACAGGACAGATTGTGTGGTACACAGCCTGTCAGAGGGTTCCACAAAAGCAACTAGGAGGCCAAGATTTGAATTTAAATCTATGCCAATCAAAGAATGTAAAGATATGTTACCACCATGCCAATTAACAGAAATTTTCTGTATCCCATTTTATCCAAAATACAATCCCAGAAAGACTAGGAGTCTGGGGTGGCATTCTCAGTAGAAAAGGAGAAAGAGTTAATCATCGTTAATCATACGTTTTCACAGAAAAGATGCATCCTACTTGATACTCAGTAATACTTGTGGGTGAGGGATGGAGATTATTGAATATTGCTAGAAGAAGTGGCAATGAATTTTATTTTTCAATGAATCATGAAGATTTAAGCTATTGTACTGAATAATCCTAACCAAAATTCAGAGGGCTTTTTGAAACAAAGTCATCACATAACTTTTTTAATGAAAACAAGAAAAAGTAACTATGAGTAAATCTCAAAAGGACCATGAGAATAATAAAGTTGTGTTGATCATAGTTCTTTGGTTATGTTTGTTCAGCCCACCAGTTATGCTCAGCCATGCGTGTTTTACCTTTTTTATAGTATTCAGTTGTAAAAATCCATTAAAGATTCAAGCATTAAAATGACATGAGGATTTGATTATCAGTAATTAATTACATCAAAGTAGCTATTTTATATAAGAAAATGATGATTTTCTTTTTTTACTTTTATATTACAAATTTAACTGTGCCATTTTTATCTTGGGTGAATTTTAATAAAGAATGATAACAAAGACTGTTCTGTTGGGGAAGTGTCTATAGAATATTTTTTCTAGAAGCAGTCTAGAAAATATATTTAAGGTAGACTAGAAACTCATTACACCATAATAAAAAGAACACTATATATTAAATAAAATATGCACTGTTCCTAACAATAATTCTGCCTCTATTTTTTAAGAAATAAATTTTCCAATGACAGATTCTTGGGAAGACACTTTTGGTGAACTATTGACATATGTGTATCTCTCTTCCCCATCTCTCCCATCTGATTCTCTGGGCCATGATTCAGTCAGGTTAAATAAAGTCAGCTGATCTTAGACGGGATATGCGGTTCAAAATAAGTTAAGAAAATGGGTTGTTTTAGGGCTGTAGCTGGGGGCATCTTTATGCAGAACTCTTTCAATCGTTCAATAGAAAATGCAGAATCAGAAAGCACCAAACGCCAATTCAACAACTTATTTTATTTATTTTTGAAGAAAGAGTCTCACAGTGTTGCACAGACTGGCCTCAAACTCCTTGGTTCAAGTGATCTTCCTGCCTCAGCTTCTCAACTGGGACTGCAAGTGCAGGTCAGGGTACCCTTGGACAGTGAGATTTTAATGCAACCTAAGTGTTTATATTGTTGTATTTTGTTTGATACATCAGTGGAATTTTGTGGTCTTAGAGCTAAATGAGAAAACATTTGTTAAGCAAACATGAAAGGAAATGTAAAAGCAGTAACCCTAGAGCTAATATGTATTATATACTGAAAACATATGAGTATTATTTCATTGTGTGTTATTGAGGTAGATCTACTGAAATTATTATATTCAGAACTTAAAAATTCATATATTTGTGTTTAATTTCAACCCATTAATACTGGTTATGTTGAGTGACTGCGGGTCCCACTGTGAAATCTGACATACAGAGAACAGCAATTACAGGACCCCTTGAAGATGCAGGTGCTGCCCTCACAAATCTATTTTGCAAGGCGTTCATCAAGAGTGTATCTTCTAAACTCTCTCAGCTGAGATGAGTAGATCTAAAGTGACTAATCCACTCCACCATACCAATCTCCCTGTCTTTGGATCCCTTCCTCTACATTAAACCAAGGGCGATCAGGCATTTCCACCTAGCTCACTGTGGGCCATCCTTAATTCACATTTCAACTGACCAAGCAAATAAATTATTAGAACTTTTTTTTTAAATCCCAGAGCTGCAACATTAAATGCAGAGTCCCTACTTAGTGAACTCAATAAATTCAGCCTGATCCAACCATATGTTCCTTCCATCATTAACCCACACCCTTAAAATCCATTGTCATGCCTATCCTCCAGATTTCTGTTTATATACATTAGGAAACTCAAGCCGATTTTTAGTGTAGTGCACCTCCTCATGGGTCACACTCTCAACCTCACCTCTAGGGGCCCACTGGGACTTTAGTCTAATTATAAGTCTAGAAGCAAACGGGGTGTTAGGGGTGGCTTCTGAGGAGAATCATCATTACCTTGCCTAGCAACTGCCACAAAAGAGGTCATCACTGATGCCTGAGACCGTGTAGGGTTTATCTCCTCAAAGGTGAAAAGGCAGATGACAACATGGGTTGGGGGGGGTGTTGCCACTACTGGGGATCAGAAAGCTGTTCCTTCTGGTAAAAACGTTGATCAGAGTTTACAAACTCAGTGTTCTTAGCTTCACCAGGGTCCTCCCACACAACTCCATTCCAAGTTGCAGGGTTCCATTATTTTCCAATCAGTGCCCTCACTTTAACAGTAGACACCTGGTGAGGCTGTGCATGCACCTTTCATTGCAGGTCAGCCACTCACATGATAAGAGATTTTGTCTGTTTTTCCACAGTTTCAGCTCTTTCATTACAGTAGATAAGACTCATATTCTGGGCAATCTTAGCAGATGTGAGGCTCAGTAACTGCTTCTGAAGCCAGGAGACAGAATCTCTGAGTTCATCATTTCTTTCATCACTTTGTCCACTGAACTTAGGAGCAACCAACCAGCTTCATTATGTTCATTGGTTCTCCATATGGTCAAAGGTATTATGTATAGAGTCACTAAATTCCTTGCCTCTTATGAGTAGTAAGTCAGGACTGTCAAATCCATTTATTTTGCATAGCTCTCTAAACAGTTCATGCCAAGGACTATCAGTGTTTTTTTCTATAAATGAAAAGACTTGATTGCTTATCTCATTTGAGGTGAGTAAACAACCGTGTGATGACTCATGGATTATTTTTCAAGCTCTAACAGTGTATTATTTTCTGACTTTGAAAATGTTCTCTGGTTTCTCTATACTTCAAGTTTTCTAAGCCGTATAATCAATTTTTATAATGTTTAGTATCTATTGAATATTGAATGTATGTCATTCACTCTTTTACATATTCTAGTATACTCAAAACAATCTTGCAAATTAGGATTCAATACCCATTTTACATAGGAAGAAACTAAAGGTCAGACTGTGTCAGTGGCTTGCCAATGTCAAACAACTATTAATAATAAGAGGCAGAGTTGACCTGAGCCCATGCCTCCCTGTCCTGATGCCTGTGTTTTCTCATTGTATTACACTGCTTTCAAAGTACACCAGGTGTCGCGACCATGAGTAAATCTTTTCAGAGACTTAATATTCTACTTTCTACTTTATTTCCATTAGTTGCTATGTAGGAATAATGACAGTAAATATTATTTACTTACTATGTACCCAAATATAGAACTTATGTTAACAACAGAAATGAAAATATATATATATAATAGTATAACACTAGTCTCTTCTTTGGTGAGCTTTATTTTTTCGAACTAAAGACCAGGAAATAATGAAGTAACTGGTGTTCAATAAAAACAATATGTGATGAAGACATTCTGGCATCTAAAGCAAATACTGGATATGGATTTACAGTCTGAGTCCTCATCTTGGTCTTTCCCAGTCACAACAGAATCATCCAGGGGATTCCTCAAGTCTTGGTGTTTTCTGAGGGAGCTGTTTGTCCAGCCCCCAACACAGGGTATCTTGAGGACCATGCATTTATAATATATGTGAAAGTATAACCTAAACAAACAAGTAAATGTGGGTAAGAAAACAACAATTTAATGTCTCAGCTCTTAATGACTTTAGGAAAAACACTAGTGCATGTTAGTGCTGCACTGTAAGCATTAAGTAAACTGAAAAGTTCTTTACATCTGAGGAGTAAGGATGATTTTCTTTCCAGGTAGCATATCAACTACCTAGAGGTTATTCTCAATCTGAAAACAGCTTTGCTCTTGCTGAAATGAAGCTGGTAATAAAAATCACTCCCATTATCTTGATGATTCAGGGACAAGATTACAAAGTCATGAATTCTGATTCAAGAGATATTGCACAGAACCACAGCATCTTGCAAATGAAGGAACTAGTCACTTCCCGTATTGTATCCTTTGTACTAAGGGATAAGCATCTACAGCCAGCATTTTACAGAAGAGGCACTAAACAAGAGAAAAATCTTAAATTTCAGCACCGTACAAAATAGTTATTTTTCTTCAAAAAGAATCTCTCTCAGAGATTGGCATTAAAAGATTTAATGTTGCATTGATTACACAGGATGATTATTCTGGTCAACAGAGGATTCAACAATGAAAGATGGGCATATAATTGCAATCAGAAGAAAGACACACTTCAGAGATTCCTGGCTAAAATGTCCCACTAAATCAGGAAAGGGGAAACAGTAAATCAATATAAGCGCCAAATTAAATACTATTTGTAGCTTGTTGAATATATATTTATGTTTGAGATAATAATTGTCTAGTAAAGACTGCGTGGTTTATTCTACAATGTGGTTCAATTATAACTGTTTATGAGACCTTTGATTTAAAGAAAATCAAAGTACCACTCAAATAGTCATATATATGGGTATATCCCAATAGATAATTTCAGTCAAGTATTTGGTACCCAGATCAATAAACAGTAATTCTCACATTACAGAATGATAATTTAATTACTTATTCTATATTTCATATTAAGAAAGGTCTTGGAAAATTGTTCTTATTGATCACATACAATTAAGAAGCATTCAAGTTATCCTCATTTAATCTTACAACATCTTTTATTGGGGGAAGGATACAGTTACCCTAAGCATTTACTGACGAGGAAGTTGAGGATTTATGTGACTCTATCACTTGTCCAAGATCATCTGGCTAGCAAGAAATACATAGAGGTTTGAACCAGGCATCCTGACTCCAGAATGTGGACTATTGATTTTACATAGTTGAATTTCTTACTATTCTTACCTTGTACATGGAAAAGAATAAGTACTGTTTTTTAGATGAACATAGAGCTCTGGGCAGACTGCCAGAGCTTTAGTTCACAGCAATGCCTCCATTCCCGTTATCCAGACAGTGATTTCTGCAGAACTATTGATGAGAGAGAACACTGTCTTTGGTTTTATAGCAGGTGAACATTGGATAAGATATTCTCAGATATAGACCTGCACTTTATCACTGAATGAAAATAACTAAAGCCACAGCAGTCAAGTACATGAACACTTTCAGAGTTCTGTCATCTATCAAGTCAAATAGTGATTTTTCAGTTTTTGTAGGTTTTCCATAAGACTAGACCAGGAAATGCACAGTTTTACTAATAGCAGTCAATAAAAGACTCCCAGACAGATATATCCTGAATGTGTTGACCACACTTGTCATTGTTAACTCTGCCTCTTTCTAAAGCTGTACACTTTCCAAGGTAAAGCAAACCAAAAGAGAAAATTAAAGTGATGTTATTTAGATATACTAATTAATTTCCTCAGAAGCATGTTGATTTACCCAGTGAATATAAAGACCTTGATGGTTAACTTTGAAAATATTGATACTCTGTTATGTTGAAAGTGAACTCCTTAATAGCCATTCATTCATTTAAGAATTTATTCAAGAATTATTGTTGAAAATTGATAAGCGGGACCTAATTAAACTAAAGAACATCTGAACAGTGAATGAAACTACAAACAGCATAAACAGACAATGCACAGAATGGGATAAAAGAGTCATAAAGTATGAATCAGACAAACATCTAATATTCAGAGACTATGAGAAACTTAAATCAACAAGCAAAAGACAAACAACCTCATTAAAATGGACAAAGGACATCAACAAGCACTTCTCAAAAGGAGACATACACACGGACAACTAGCATATCGAAAAATGCTCAACATCACCAATCATTAGAGAAACGCAGATCAAACCCAGAATGAGATACCATCTCACACAAGCAATAATGATGATTATTAGAAAGTAAAAAAAAAAAAATAGACGTTGGTGAGGTTGCAGAGAAAAAGAAATCCCTATACACTGCTGGTGGAAATGCAAATTAGTTCAGCCACTGTGAAAAGCAGTTTGGAAAGTTCTCAATGAACTTAAAATAGAACTACCGACTCAACAATTCCATTAATGAGTATATACACAAAGGAATATAAATCATTCTACCATAAAGACACATGCATGTGTATGTTCCTTGGCACTATTCACAATAGCAAAGACATGGAACCAATATAGATGCCCATGAGCAATGGAGTGGGTTAAAGAAAATGTGATACATATACACACCATGGAATACTGAGCAGTCATGAGAAGGAATGAAATTACGTCCTTTGCAGCAGCATGGATGCAGTTGGAGGCTATTATCCTATTTGATCTAATGTAGGAATAGAAAACCACATACTACTTGTTCTAACTTATAAGTGGGAACTAAATATTCTGCATACGTGGACACAAAGAGGGGACCAATAGACATTGGAGCCTACTCTAGGGTAGAGGGTGGGAAGAGTGTAAAAATAAAAAATAAAAAAAAATACCTACTGTGGCCAGGAGTGGTCACTCATGCCTATAATCCCAGCACTTTGGGAGGCTGAGGTGGGTGGATTACTTGAGGTCAGGAGTTTGAGACCAGCCTGGCCAACTTAGTGAAAACCCATGTCTACTAAAAATACAAAAAATAACAGCCAGGAGTGGTGACTTGTGCCTGTAGTTCCAGCTACTTGGAAGGCCGAGGCAGAAGAACCGCTTGAACCCAAGAGGCAGAGGTTGCATTGAGCCAAGATCACTCCAATGCACTCCAGGCTGGGCAACAGAATAAGACTACATCTCAAAAAACAAAACAAAACAAATCTATTGGGTGCTATGCTCACTAACTGTGTGATTAAAACATTTCTACAATGAACTCTAGCAGCATGCAATTTACCAACATAAGAAACCTGTATGGGTACCTCTGAACCTAAAAGTTGGAAGAAAAAAATTAAATATTTTAAAATTTTAAAAATGTGTTGTTTGAAACCAACGCCTCATTCTCAGATCTTGACTGCTTCCCCTTGCTCTCCTTCCTTAAAGCAGGCACCTGTCATTTAGTTTCAGTAGCTTTCTAGTGTTAAGTCTTCAAGAATTCTTCACGAAGCCCGGGTATGGCTTAGGATCTTGTCTCCTTATCACTCATGTTATTCCCCACAGAATAGGACAAAAAAACAAAACCCTTATGCTATTCTCAAAACCAAGTAGAGAAGCCCTTTCTTTGAGATAAGAGACATTAATCTTTCAAGAGGCAATGAAGTAGAGATTTCAAATTGGAGGAGAAAGCAAAGTCTTGAGCAAGATATAAAAATAAATTCACATTTACACATATTTCAGTGAAGTTAAAGAACCCAAAGACAAAAATAAATCTCAAAATTACTAGAGAGAATAAATTACCTTCAAAACCAACAATGAGATAGAAAGCAGATATATCATTGCCAGAAGCAAATGCCAGAAGATAATGGAAGAGATCATGTATTCAAAGATTATTAGAAAAACATTAATCATTCATGAAGGAGGGCAGAGTAAAAATCTTTTGATACATACACAGGTTTTTATTGAAAGATATAGTAAAGGGTTTATCTCAGAAAAGAAAAAGAAACACCAAGGGAAGTAGTAAATTTCCAAGATTAAGTGGTGATAACATAATTGACTTAAAATCTATGTTAGTAATTATTAATGACTACAGACTTTGAAAACAAATAAAAGACTTAAGGTAGTTGAAAACAAAGAATAAATAGAAGGAGACAAATTAAAACTACAGTGACATCACATTTTCATATGTCAGATAAGCAATGATTAAAGATTTTGATAATGTAGTGACTTGGCCAGCATATACAGAAATTTTCATTCTGATGTAGTGCTTGTGGGATATAGGACACTTTCTGCAGATTATGAATTATATGATTTGACTGTGTTCCTACCCAAAATCTCATCTTAAATTTTAGTCTCCATAATTCCCATGTGTAATGGGAGGGACCCAGGGGGAGGTACTTGAACCATGGGGACAGTTTTCCCATGCTGTTCTCCTGATACTTAGTAAGTTTCTAGGAGGTCTGATGGTTTTATAAGCATCTGGCATTTCCCCTGCTGACACTCATTCTCTCTCCTGCTGTCCTGTAAAGAGGTTCCTTAAGCCATGATTGTAAGTTTCCTGAAGCCTCCCCAGCCATGCAGAACTGTGAGTCAATTAAACCTCTTTCCTTCATAAATTACCCAGTCTCAGGGTGTTCTTTATAGCAGTGTAAGAATGAACTAATACAACAGATTATTGTTCAAATTTAAAATGCACATACTCTTACTCTAGATCTCCCTATACTGTCTTATTTTTTTCAAATAGCATTGATCACTATATGAAATTATGCTATTTGCTTATTTATATATTTTTTGTTTCTTCCTCATCCCCACTAAATTGTAAGCTCCATGACTGTAGAAATTTGATTTCTTAGAGCAGTATCTAGGATGTAATATTACTCAATCAATGTTCATGTAATAAATTGTGGAATTTAGTTCTCAACTTAAATGTCATCCCAGAGTTTCGTGGTTTACTCTTTCTTCAGCCACATCCTGCCTTTGGTGATACTACTACATTACCTTGTTTAATTTTATTTACAACATTTCCACTAATCAAAAGCCTCATAACCTATATTTGTTTACATGTCTATTTTCTGCCTTTTTCTGTAAGTACAGGTTCTGGGTGAGAGCAAGGATCTAGTCCACTTTGATCACTGCTCTACTGCTAGTGTCTAGAATGGATGGTAGGAAATCCATTGCTGTTTACTCAGTGAATGAATACATGAACAAATGAAGTAACTAGTTCAACAATTTTTATTTGTAGAAAGAATATTAACGGGAAAGAGAAAGTCAAAAGATTTATGACAGTGTCACCACACTGGCTCATTTCCCTTTTGAGATGGTGAATATCATGTATTGCTTTGCAGTTAATTCTGAGAGTAGCTCACAAAACTCTTTTTTCCTTCTCTCTAGTCTGAGTGAAAGAAAAAAAAGACTCCTTCCCAGTGTGAGGATGCAGCAAGGAGAGAATAACATCCCTACTCTCTCTAGAGAAACACTGAAATTTCTGAAAACCTTTCACTGAACACACTACAGTTCAGTTCATCACACACAGTGAAGATTCATTTTTCTATTAAGAATCTAAATATTATATTTTCTAGCAATTCTACTTTTATATTTCTCTTAGGGGTTAAAAATAATACATTTTTATGGTATATAGTAAGTCTGGTATATAAATATATTTATTATCAAATACATCATTCATAGAATTATAGTTGTGTTTATTTCTTTTTTACCCCACAATTCTTGTTCTGTTAGGTTTATGAGTAGAACTGTTATACAGTTGTCTAGTAAGGTATGCATATGTGTAATAAGGGATATAGAATAAATATATTCGATGCTTTATGATTAATATTTTTTCATCTAAAATAAAAAGCTTCCTATTTGCTGTAACTTATAACTTGATTTTGCCTTCTTAAAAGTAATAGCCATTATTTCTTAATCACTCTTAACTTTGAGGAAAAACTGAACAGAAATTCTAGGGAGTTTCCATATATTTTCTCTTCTCTCACCCTCTCATACAGTTTCCCCAGTTACACACTTCTCCATATATGTGGTTACAACTGATAACATTTATTACAACTGATAAACCAATGTAGATATATTTTTATAAACTAAAGTCTGTAGTTTACATTGGAGTTCGCTCTTTGCGTTGCACAGTTCTATGGGCTTTTCTAAATGCATGACGTTTATCATTGTAACCATAGCTATAATAATATAAAGCTGTATATAATAATCTATAATATCTACTATTATAGTGTCATACAGAATAGTTTTACTACCCTAAAAATTCCACATGTACTATTTATTCATCACCTCTTCCTTTTTAACGCTGGACAACCAATGAGTCTTTTATTACATATACTTTAATTTCTGGGGTACATGTGCAGAACATGCAGGTGTGTTATGTGACATGGTGGTTGGCTGCATCCAGCACCTCATCATCTACATTAGGTATTTCTCCTAATGCTATCCCTCCCCAAGGCCCCCATGCCCAAGTAAGCCCCAGGGGGCGATGCTCTCCTCCCTGTGTTCATGTGTTCTCATTGTTCAACTCCCACTTACGGGTGAGAACATGCAGTGTTTGGTTTTCTGTTCTTGTGTTAGTTTGCTGAGAATGATGGTTTTCAGCTTCATTCATGTCCATGCAAAGGAGGTAAACTTATCCTTTTTTATGGCTGCATAGTATTCCATAGTGTATATGTGCCACATTTTCTTTATACAGTCTATCATTGATGGACATTTGGGTTGCTTCCAAGTCTTTTCTATTGTGAACAGGCCACAATAAACATACGTGTGCATGTGTCTTTATAGGAGAATGATTTGTAATCATTTGGGTATATACCCAGTAATGGGATTGCTGCATGAAATGGTATTTCTGGTTCTAGATCCTTGAGGAATCACCACATTGTCTTCCACAATGGGTGAAGTAATTTACAGTCCCACCAACAGTGTAAAAGTGTTCCTATTTCTCCACATCCTCTCCAGCATCTGTTTTCTCCTGGTTTTTTAATGATCACCATTCTAACTGGTGTAAGATGGTATCTCATTGTGGTTTTGATTTACATTTCTCTAATGCCCAATGATAATGGGCCTTTTTTCCATATGTTTATTGGCTGCATAAATGTCTTCTTTTGAGAAATGTCTGTTCATATCCTTTGCCCATGTTTTGATGGGGTTCTTTTTTTCTTGAAAAATTATTTAAGTTCTTTGTGGATTCTGAATATTTGCCCTTTGTCAGATGAGTAGATTGCAAAATTTTTCACCCATTCTGTAGGTTGCCTGTTCACTCTAATGATACTTTCTTTTGCTGTGCAGAAGCACTTTACTTTAATTAGATCCCATTTGTTTATTTTGGCTTTTGTTGCTATTGCTTTTGGTGTTTTAGTCATGAAGTCCTTGCCCATGCCTATGTCCTGAATGGTAAATTGCCTAGGTTTTCTTTTATGGTTTCTATGGTTTGGGGTCTTACATTTAAATCTTTAACCCATCTTGAGTATAAGGTGTAAGGAAGGGATCCAGTTTCAGCTTTCTGCATATGGCTAGACAGTTTTCCCAACACCATTTATTAAAAAGGGAATCCTTTCCCCATTGCTTTTGTCAAGTTTTTCAAAGATCAGATAATTGTAGATGTATGATGTTATTTTTTCAGGCCTCTGTTCTGTTTCATTCATCTGTATCTCTGTTTTGGTACCAATACTATGCTGTTTTGACTACTGTAGCCTTGTAGTATAGTTTCAAGTCAGGTAGTGTGATGCCCCCAGTTTGTTTTTGTTTTCTTTTGTTTTGTTTTTGTATTTTGGCTTAGGATTGTCTTGGCTGTGCTATGGAGGTTCTTTTTTGGTTCCATATAAAATTTAAGTTTTTTTTTCTTTTTTCTTTTTTTCCCATTCTGTGAAGAAAGTCAATGGTAGCTTGATGGGGATAGCACTGAATCTATAAATCATTTTGGGCAGTATGGCCATTTTCACAACACTGATTCTTTGAATGTTTTTCCATTTGTCTGTGTCCTCTCTTATTTAATTGAGCAGTGGTTTGTAGTTCTCCTAGAAGAGGTCCTTCACATCCCTTATTAGTTGTATTCCTAGGTATTTTATTGTCTTTGTAGCAATTGCATATGGAAGTTCACTCATGATTTGGCTCTCTGTTTGTCTGTTATTGGTATATAGAAATGCTTGTGATTTTTGCACATTGATTTTGTATCCTGAGACTTTGCTGACGTTGCTTATCAGCTTAAGGAGTTTTTTGTTGAGATGATGGGTTTTCTAAATATAGAATCATGTCATCTGCAAATAGAGACAATTTGACTTCCTCTCTTCCAATTTGAATACCTTTATTTCTTTTTCTTGCCTGATTGTCCTGGGCAGAATTTCTGCTTCTTTAGTCTACTTTTCTTCATCCCCTCATACCATATCCCCCATACACATAAACTGCCTAGCCTCTGGTAACCACTATTCTACTCTACCTTTATGGACAACTTAGCACCCACATGTGAGTGAGAACATTTGATACTTGTCTTTTTGTTTCTTGCTTATTTTATTTAACATAATGATCTCCAGTTCCATCCGTGTTGCTGCAAATGACAGAATTTCTTTTTCTTATGTAAGCCATTTCATAAATTTAATGTGAATATTAGTTGATTCAGCATAATATAACATTTTAAATTCAGACTGTATATGTGTAAAAACAACCTTATCACTTTTTAATCGAATGGGATTTTTTTTGTCCTCAAGTCCAGTGAGATCATCATAACAACCTTCATTTACTATATCCCTTAAAACATTGATTATATCATCTTTTTCACTGTGGTCAATTAGAAACAATATGTGATTTGTGTACTTGTTTTATCACTTTTATCTCAGCAATAAACTGCTCTTGAGAATTATTGATTACCCTCAATTCTATTTTAAACGGATCCAGAAAATTCTTAATATCCGTCAGATTTTAGTGACTAAGTTGGATAGGGACCAAAGTATCCTCAGTTGTGACTGATAGAAAGTTTTGTGGGTAGCGTTACAATATTGGCTGGAAATGGGGAGAATTTAGCATGATTCCACTGCTAAAAACTACTTTGACCTAACCATTCGTTGTTAAATCTCAGTAGTACACATAATAAGAATGTAAAGGAACAAATACCATAATGCAAAACCATAGTACTCCTTGATATTTAAATATTTTTCATATTCTCTCATTAAAATATTCTATTGTGATGGCACATAATGCTGGTTTATGAAAATGGTAGATATTTCTACTGGTAAATCATGGGAATTATACACCTAAATACAATTACTTGCCTGTTATGTAATGATGACTGAAAGATTATTACTTTTGAGGATTTTAACTTGAGGTGATGAAAGTGTACTGATTTATTGTGGGATTACCTAAGGTTCTCACTTCATCCTTCTACTGTTCATTTTTTGGTATTCAATTTGGATTTAAAAAAAATAGATTATTTAACTAAAAGTGCCTTATAAAATACAAAATGTTTTTAACTTTCAAAGAAATATCTAAGAAATCTGCTCACTGTTGAATGCTCAGCACCATAAACATGACAGAGATAAAGCCAGAAGACATAGTTCACCTTGAGCAAGAGCTCTGCATTCAGAAAGTTTATAATTACCAAAACACATCTGAAAGAATCAAATGCTTAAAGTCTGAAATGATGAATAGCTAAATTATTGGACACATACATTCCAATGCTGCAAGCGACAGTTTAATAAGTGAAAGTTGGGATGATTATGGGAGGTTTCACAGAGGAGGTGACAAGGAGAATAATGCCTCACCCCACTCTATAAGAAGTCTCTCCCAAGCCCTGAAACCTTCAAAGCCCCATATGCCATATGCTACCTTACATAGCATATGGGGCTTTGAAGACGTGATTACTAGGGTGGACCTTGAGATGGGAAGATTTTCCTCCACTATTTTGGAAGGTTTAATCTAATCATCTGGGTCCTTACAGATAGAGAACATTTCCTGGATGTGGTTAGAGGGAGGGGTGGAAAGAAAGAGCAGAGGTGTGGTGAGGATGGCATTAGAGATGGTAGGAAGGGGGACAAGCGAACGATTGTGGACAGCTGCTAGACAGGGAAACTAACTCTCCTCTAGAGTTTCCATACAGGAACACAGCCCTGCTGATGCCTTGACTTTCACCCAGAGACCCATGTTGTATTTCTTACCTTAGGAACAGTAATATAATAAATTGTGGTGTTCGAAACTACTAAATTTGTGATAATTAGTTAAGGCAGCAATAGAAATACAGAGGAGGGAGATGTAAAGATGGATTTGGATTTGAATAAGCGTTGTAAAAGCAGATTGGAATGAAGACCTGATTGTGTAGTGTTCCTGGCACTGAAGGAGACTGGCTTGCCTGGAGTCGGGGATCAGGCTTAATTGAGGTATAATCCTTCCCATCACTGCTCTGAAGTGTCAGGCTCTGATGCAGCTGACACTTCTGAGTCAGAGGAATATAACTCAGTGCCTGGAGCTGCGGTGGGTGCATAAGAGCTGCTGGATGATAACAGCAATTTTGCAACTTCACTACATTGGACACCCGTTGTCTGAAATTGCAAATTTTCATATAATCATAGACCATGATATTTAAGACCAAAAAAGATGTGAAGAGGTTATTATCCAGGCCCGTTTTCATGTGGCCAGTTACTGTCATCTGTATGAATAAACGGCAGTGAGACCCAGAGGACAGCCATCTTCTGCCTTAGCCCTCAGTGCAGTAGGTGGCTCTAAAATAAAGGCTATAGGATCTTTACATGGAAATCTTCAGAAAAGGAGAGATTCACATTTACTGAATATAGAAGTTAAACAGATGACTCAATATTTTTTCCTATAATTAAATCACTTTGAAATTTCACCTTAATTTTTAAATAGCTCAGTGTACACACTGAGAGCTTAGTTTTTCTTTTTAAGTAGAATCCCTAAGTCTCAGAAAATGTGAACAGCAAAAAACCCACTTGAACTCTGCGATCACTTTCAATTTTCTCCTGAATTTTTTGACCAACGTATTGCTTGTGATTTCTTAATACTTATTGTATGCTCATACAGCTATGAACATAATGAAAAATCATCTTTTGAATGAGTGAGTTAAAGGGATTAATCTCATCTATCAATATTTGTCAGTTATAAGAACAATCTTTAACAGAAAAAGAATGACGAGCCTAACCTTGCAATTGTGTTTACAGGGAATGCCTTAAATATGCTAATATAAGCTTGTAGTAACACTGTTATTTATGGCAGAACATTCTGATCTTAAGTATGATTATAAGCACCATTATGTATTAGATGTCATTCATTTTGCTTTTCTCAGTCTGGCTTGAAGACCTGAGATTATATATCATCTGAGCAAGTATCCAGTACAATATCTGAGCTAGTGGGAACACTGAGCACATTGCCCTTAAAAGAGACTTAATGCTCTTAATAAAGATGTGAGGATTCAAGAGTACATCCTTGCTAGCTGTGTAATAACATTCCAGTAGTCATAAAGCCCAGTTGTAACACTAACATGGGGGCAATGTAAGTGGTAAAAGGACCTATGTTTTTGAAGTTAGTCAGATTTAGGTTTGAATTCACCTCTCTTTGAATTCAATTTCTTTCTCTCTCTCTCTCTTTCTCTCTTTCTCTCTCTCTTTCTTTCTTTCTTTCTTCCTTTCTTCTTTCTTGAGTCTCACTCTGTCCAGCCCAGGCTAGAGTGCAGTGGCACAATCTCAGCTCACTGCAACCTCTGCCTCCCAGGTTCAAGCGATTCTCCAACCTCAGCCTGCCAAGTAACTGGGATTACAGGCACACGTCATTATGCCCAGCTAATATTTCTATTTTTAGTAGAGACAGAGTTTCACCATGTTGGCCAGGCTAGTCTTGAACTCCTGACATCGTGATCTACCCACCTCAGCCCCCAAAAAGTGCTGAGATTACAGGAGTGAGCCACCATGCCCAGCTCGCTCGCTCCTTCCTTCCTTCCTTCCTTCCTTCCTTCCTTCCTTCCTTCCTTCC
>NW_022436985.1:1188024-1205680 GCF_009761245.1 Sapajus apella
TCCTTCCTTCCTTCCTTCCTTCCTTCCTTCCTTCCTTCCTTCCTTCCCCTTTCTGTATTTCTTTCTTTCTTCATTTCCTTCTTTCTCTCTTCATGTATTTCCTTTCTTCTGTAAATATTTACTATTGTTTATAATGTGCAAGGCTATTATTAAATTGTCCATTATTAAGTGGTTATTAAGCTAATCTCTGCTTTCAAAGAGCACATGGTCTAGGCATACAATATGGTTCGCTGCATGAACTTAAATTGTTCAACTTATCTGAGCATCTAGGACTGAGCCTGGCTGCTTAGGGGTGAACTGAAGGGCAGTGTCCCTTTTCTTGATCCCATATTCTTTGCTGGGAGTAACACACCTACAAACAGCTCCTACCGCTCTCTCTCTTTGCTTACACTAAACATTTTGAATATTGATGGGATAAGGTTGGGAAGACGCTCCTGAAATTTCCTTCCATGTAGAGAGATCTATTATCATGACATTCTGGGACGTTCTTTGCCTCATCACCCATTTATGCTCCAGTGAAGAAGAGGGATTTATCTGATGGGAAAGTTTTGAAGAAAAACAGGGTATAAGGGAGGTGGCCCCTTAATCTCTGTTTCTTGGAAGCCTTCTTCAGGAACTGAGAAGCTTCCTATCTCAGTCCCCAAGGCTGTATATTATAAGAGCCTCATTCCAAGATAGAAGCATGTAATCCCCTTTTGCCTTTGACATCGTAGGTAAGGCGATTTTAATGTGATGTCCGTTATGAGAAAGCCCACTTACCTGCTGATTAAGCCATATCCTCTGGTATCAGTACTAAAGATGATATTTTGGTGCCCATCTGCCTTTCTCAATTGGGTTAGAACTCAGGTGGAGAGGAGCAGTGATATTTATTGTGCCACTATGAATCCCATTAAATGATAATTATTGTTTCCTTGGGACTCTTTTGCAGAGAATAATTTTTTTTAAATGCCACTTGAACCTAATGATTGCAGATGCTAGCATAATAGAAACAGACTGGGGTCACATGCTTCTCTCTATTTTTCTCTGAGAGAAAGTAGCTGTTGCCTGATTCCTTTCTCCCAAAAGAGAGATTATAAAAGATCGTGATGAGCCTGCTCCTTTATATTTTCTCTTTTCCTTATTTAAAAATTAATGGCGTGATTCCAGAAGACTTATCATGGTTTCTCACTAATTTTCTTAATTACTGTTTTTAATGTTGTAATTGCATTTTAGATATGTAATGTTTTTAATTTGTTATAGTTTACTATACCCTTGTGAGGTAAGACATCCACATTTTGCAGATTAAGGAACTGCCAGAAAAAGGAAGTGACTGGCCTAATGTCACACAGCAAACTGTGAATTAGTTGGTGAATATGAAATTAGGCATAATTAGAACTCATCAGTAAGTTCACTCTTAAATGAAATCTACCTGGAGACCCATCAGTAGGAACAGCTGAAACTTTTTGAAATGTAGATCAGGAAATTTGGCTTCGTGTTCAGCTCATTATAACTGAATTATTGAGACCTTTCACTTAGTGTTTTTCTTTGGAGCCAGATCTGATTAGGAGTTGTAGCAACAGTTCTGGAAAAGATTGGAGACTTTAAAATGTATTTTCTCTGACTAGAAGTGCTGACCTATCATTAATTTTTGTGTAACTGATGTGAAGTTTTAAAAAATGTTTCTTCTAATTCTTCATCATCGTATCATGTAGCAGCTTGTATGAACTAGCTATAAGTTACTTGTAAAAGCCAACTTAAATTCTCAGAAAGTTTGCAAGCCATTTGTTAAACATAGCCATTTCTAAAAATTAACGATGTAAACTTGAAATGTTAAAACTATGTTGACAATGAAAGAAATAAATGTCAATGTTTACTGCTTCCTACTATTTTATTGTAGTTTACTTTTTCTTATGATATTGGGTTAGTCACTGTATATTGTCCTTATGGTGGAAATACTATATAATTATGTGTAATTGAACATCTCTTTCGAACACTGCATTTAGCAGTTTCATGTCAATAGCTTGAATTCAGCTATGGTGGGAATATTTACACTAAATAAATCAGCACATGCTACAAATCAGTACTTGACTTATTGTTGTGTTTATTGTCTAGGGTTAAGAACGTGATAGAGAAAATGTTAATAATGTAGACTAAATTTCATTCTTTTCTATCTGTACCTGCTATGTTGTGACTAGCCACCAAAGCTGAAGAAATGTCTTTTCAATATTCAAAAACTATTATTCTATTCAGCAAAAATTTGCTTACTGCAATGGTGAATAAGTGCAGTTCTGACATTCGTCTTCATTATTTCATCTTCATCTTACTCATTAATAGAAACTTAATTGTATATCAACATTCCTGTCAGAAATACATGTTTGCCAATTGAAGCCATAGTTTTACTATCGATACAGGGGTTCAGCAAAAATTGAAAGCATACCATGAGAATCCATTGATAGAGAATTTACAATAAAATGTATCATGCACAGTAATCTGCACTAATTTTTATGGGATATGTTCCACGGTCCCCAGTGGATGCCTATACCTAAGCCTATATGTAGTGTTTTTATGATCTGATAACCAACAGAGTTATAAAGTAGCTAATAGGGTAGTATATACAGCATAAATAATCTGGACAAAGGGATTATTCACATCCTGGGAAAAACAGAGCAGGATTGCATGAGGTTTCATCAGACTACTTAGAGTGATACACAGTTTAAAACTATGAATTATTTCTGGAATTTATCATTTCATGTTTTCGGACCAAAGTTGACTGCCGGTAACTGAAATAACGAAAAGCAAAACCATGGTTAAGGAGGGAACTACTATATTTTATGTTGTTCATAAATTGTAACTTTATTCCCTTTATACTAGTAACATTCATATATAAATGGACACACATATACAGGCACACACAGACACAGACACAGACACACACACACATATACACATACACATACACACACACACACACACATATATATATATATATATATATATACACATTTCTTTCAAAGAGCTGATATAAAGTGGGTTGAATAATAGCTTCCCAAAAGATATGTCCTAATTATCAGAACTCCTAAATACTGCAAAATACAGCAAAAAGATATTAACTAATATTGCACAAATATGATTAGGGAATTTAAGAGGAGGTACTATTGCCAGATAATTGAAGGGAACCATAAATGCAATTACATGTGTCTTTATAAAAGACACAGAGGAAGAGAAGAAAATCTAACCACACAGGCACAGATTGCAGTGATACAGCAGTAAACCAAGGAATGCCTGTAGCCACCAGAAGCTGGATGAGAAAAGAAACAGATTCCCGGCTAGGATATCTAAAGAGAGTGCAGCCTTGCACATTTAATCTCAGACTTCAGGCCTCCAGAGCTGTTGTTTGAAGGCACTCGCTTCATAGTAGTTTGTTATGATGGCTCTAAGAAACTCATGCAGGGTGTAATGAATTTTACAGGCTGCTTTGGGCATGGGGTAAGGAAGAAATTAGAAGGATACTGTCTTTTAACTTCTGACCACTTACATGCTTATGTTTCTAGGCAATTCATTTTTACATATGGTACCGGGGTAAAAATAAAATTCATTTAAAATGCTAGTCTATTGTAACCTTCTACTAATGTGCAGTGTGGCCTTTTAATCAATTTTCCTGACATGTGGCTGCCCAGATTAAGTATACTTCGCTCCTCAACAAAGCTTCCCAAACGTTTCACGTTAGAATGTTTTGTCCTCTTGTCTTTTTGACAGCCTTTCATCAGTTATTTTTTCTCCGTACTTTTCTTTGCTACTCATTGCCCTTTGGCAATTTCACCACTATTTATTACTGACATAGTTTCTTCTCTAATTAGTTTTTGAATATAGCATCTATTGTTTGCTCTCTATTATCACTTTTCTAAGTAGTGCAGAACCTTGAAATTATGAAGGGCTTGCGAATCTTTGCATCAGATTGATTTACTAATTTGGAGGTTGTTTGCCTTCTCAATAATTCTATTGCTTTTCTGTCAAGCTTTGACTCCATATCTTGTTAGTCCCTGTCCCGATAAGCCCCTCTATTCTGGTTGTCTTGGTGACGACTCTTCTGTGTTTGGTTTCCCTAGTGTTGTCTTTGTCCTGTACTCACTTTATTAATTTCACCTATAGAAGAGCAGAAATATACTCCCTGAGAAGTTTTTTAAAACATTAAATTTAAGGCCTGATATAAAATTTCAGTGTGCTAAAAAGCAGGTTCTGAAATGATTTCTAAGTAAATAAATAAAACAAGACATAAGTTATCCAAGATTTGTTGAGTAGCACCAGTATGCCTATGTTTGGCATTGGATACAGGACAAAAAATGAAACTATGAATGAGACCCCTGTCCCCCAGACTCTGGCTTCAAGCACTTGAAAGTGCTTTATAAATTCATCCAGATATTTTATTTGTAGCAATTTCATGGTGTCTGCCATTAGTTTCCACAGGAATAAACACCGGTTTATTGCACAAAAACAGATTAATGGTCCAGGAGGTTTCCTTCACTACTTGGAAATTTATAAGGACAAGCTCACATTATGCTTGGAGGCTTCTTTATAATCTGTGGATTTGCTGTTTATAGAAAACTCTGAATATGTTCAAGTATTCAATCGCTCCACTTTCTCAGTTACTTATAAATGACTATGCTAAGGTTTTCCCTGTAGTTGGAAATATGGCGTTATCAAAAAATTTGTAACTTGGCTATCTTCATTCCAAAAGCAGAGAAAAGCAACATATTAAGACATTTACCATTTCCTGATTCTGCTTTTCAGTTTGTAATCAGATTTAATATTTCCCCCTTTTATTTCCTGTGATTTTAAACTTAGTCATATTCTGGGAACTCTTGCTCTGTTGAGTGCCTGCGTTTATAGTAGTTGCCCTTAAGATGATAACATTATCATGTTTAACTATGTCTTTTGACTTTGTGGCACATAATTTTAGTCTTAATGTATCCTATCTATAATGAGTTTTAAGGGAACATAAGCTATGCAGTAGGACATATTCATAGGAGGGCTTATGTAAGCATCTCACAGAAGCTAGGAAAATGTTTCTTACAACAGTTTAATTGAGGTATAATTGACATACTATCAATTGCAAATGTTTAGACTGTAAAATATGTTAAGATAAAGATATAGATATATTTGTAAACTCATCACCACAATCAAAATGATGTGCATATTCATCATCCCCAAGAGTATTCACGCTGTTCTATGATCCCCTCACCCAGCCCTTCCCATCCCCCTCTCACTCCTGCCAGTCCTGGATCTCCTTTCTCTTTATATAGGTGAGTAGTTTGTATTTTCTTGAACTTTAAGTTAAAATTACAGTGTTTTGTCTGACTTATTTCAGCATAATTATTTCTGGGACTCATCCCTATTATTGAGTATATTAATGGTTCATTCCTTTATATTGCTGGATATTTTCCACTGTTTGGGTATACAACAGTTTATTTATTCATTCACTTGTTAATAGACATTTGGGTTGTTTTCATTTTGCGGGTATTGTAAATACAGCTGCAGACATTTGTGTACACATCTTTATGGAAATATACTTTCATTTATTTGGAAAATAGCTATGAACGAAAAGGATGGGCCATATGATAAGCATATGTTTATCATTTTAAGAAAATGCCAAACTTTTATTTTTTTTGGAGATAGCCTTAATCTGTCACTCAGTGGCAAGATCTCAGCTCACTGCAACCTCAGCCTCCTGAGTAGCTGGGATAAAGACAGTAGCTGAGACTACAGGCATGCACCCTCACACCTGGCTAATTTTTTAAAATTTTTATTGATTAATTTTTTCAGTAGAGACAGGGTTTTGCCATGTTGGTCTGGCTCGTCTCGAACTCCCGAACTCAAGTGATACACCCGCCTAAGTCTCCCATGGTGGTAGGATTACAGGCATAAGCTACTGTGCCCAGCCGGAAATACCAAAAACTTTTCCAAAGTGGTTATGTTTCCACTAACAATGAGTTCCATTTTCTCTACATTCCTCACCATTAGTTTGTATTGTCAGTCTTTTGAATTATAATAGGTTTGTAATGGTATCTTCTTGTGGCTTTAATGTTCATTTTCCTAGTGATTACTAATGTAATGTTGAACATTCATTTATATGCTCACTTGCCATCCATATATATTCTTTCAAATATTTTGCTCATTTTTAATTGAGTTGTTTGCTTTCTTATTATTGGGTTATGAGAGTTTTTAATATATTCTGGGCACAAGTCACTCACCAGATACATGCTTTGCAAATATTTTTCTCCCAGCCTGTAGCTTAATTTTTATTCACCTAACAGTGTCTTTAACAGAGCAGAAGTTTTTAAATTTATGAAGCCCAAAATATCAATATATTATTATATGAATCATACTTTTGTTGTATTTAAGACATCTTCTCCTAAGCAAAAGTCGTTTTTTTCCTGTGTTTACTTCTGTACATTTTATAGTTTTAGATTTTATATTGTTTATGAGCCATTTTCAGTGCAAGATACAGATTGAAGTTATTTTTTATATGACTATCCAATTTTAAGCACCATTTGTTGCAGAAATTATTTATCTACTGAGTATCTTTTACACCTTTGTCAACAATCAGTTGTCCGTGTAAATTTGGTATTTTTCTTTTTTGCAGACCCTCTATTCTTTCCCACTGATCTCTATCTTTATACCAGTACCATATTGTCTGGGTTACTGTAACTGTATAATAATTTTAAATGTCAGGTAGTTCTCCAACTTTGTTGTTTTTTTAACTTTATTGTTAACTATTTAAAAAATTTTGCACTTCCATATGTATTTTTAAATAAGCTTGCCAATTTATATAAACTCTCTGATGAGATTTTGATTGAGAATACTTTGAAGCTACAGATTAAACTAGGAAGAATGATCATTTTAAGAATATGAAATCTTCTGAATAATTAATTATAGTAATCAATTATTAATAATTAATTATAGTAATCAATTTTTCTAGCTACTCTGAAGAATAATTACTTTCTTAGTCACATGAATATCTATATGTCTTGATTTATTTAGGTTTTCTTATTTCCTCCAATAAATGTTTTGTAGTTTTCAGTCCACAGGTCTCACATATCTGTTGTTAGATTTTTCACAAAGCATTTTATATTTTCTCATGCTACTGTAGATGCTATTATTTTACTTCATTTCAAATTCCTCTTTATCATTTTTACTTTTATTTTAGGCTCAGAGGTGTATGTGCAGGTTTGTTACATGGGTGTAATGTGTGCTGCTGAAGTTTGAGATACAAGTTATTCCATCACTTAAATAGCATAGTACCCAACAGTTCCTTTATTAACCTTTGCCTTTCTCCCTCCCTCCCCACTTCTAATAGCTTCCAGTGCCTATTCTTTCCATCTTTATGTTCACGAGTACCCAATATTTAGCTCCTACTTATAAGTGAGAACATACAGTATTGGTTTTCTGGTATCCTGTTAATTCACTTAGAATAATGGCCTCTAGCTCCAACCATATTGCTGCAAAAGATGTGATTTCATTCCTTTTTATGTCTGCATAGGATTCTGTGATGTATATGAACCACATTTTCTTTATCCAACCAACTCTTGATGAGCACCTAGAATGTGCATGTCTTTGTGACTGTGAATAGTACTGTGATGAACACACAAGTGCATATGTCATTATGGTAGAGTGATTTAGTTTTCTATTGGGTATATACCCATTAATGGGATTGCTGCGTCAAATGGTAGTTATGTTTTAAGTTCCTTGAGACACATCTAAAATGTTTTCCACCGTGGCTAAACTAATTAACATTCTTACCAATGATGTATTAGTATTCCTTTTTCTCTGCAACCTCACCAGCATCTGTAATTTTTTGACTTTTTTTATAACAGCCATTCTCACTAGTGTAAGATTCTGCAGTGATTTTGTTTTGCATCTGTCAGATAATTAGTGATGTTGAACACTTTGAAAATACATTTGTTTGTTGCTTGTGTTTATTTCTTTAGATGCATAGTTTGTGAATATTTTCTCCCATTCTGTAGGTTATTTATTTACTCTGTTGATAGTTTCTTTTGTTGTGCAGATGCTATTTAGTTTATTTAATTCCCACTTATCAATGTTTGACTTCAATGAATTGCTTTTGAGGACTTAGTCATGAATTATTTTCCAAGGCCTATGTCCACAGTGGTCTTTACTAGGTTTTATTCTCTGACTTTTATAGTCTGAGTTCTTACATTTAAAGCTGTGATCTGTCTATCTTGATTAATTTTTGTATGTGGTGGAAGCACACTTCTGTTTCATTTTTCTCAACATGGCTAGCCAGCTATCACAGCATCATTTATTGAATAGGGAGTTCTTTGCTCATTGCTTATTTTTATCAACTTTGTCAAAGGTCAGATGGCTGTAGATGTGCAGCTTTATTTCTGGATTCTCTATTCTGTTACATTGGTCTTTATATCTGTTTTTATATCGGTACCATGCTGTTTTGGTTACTGTGGACTTATAGGATAGTTTCAGCAAACAAGAAATAAAATAGAGTTGTCTTAATGCATTATAGGACAGTCAATATAGAGAACACCATGTTTATTAGTGTAAATGTGAATGATTTCTCCCTAAAATAAAAAAAAAAAACAAGCTAATATTTCCACTCTCTCCACCTTTATTCAATAGTTTACTGGAGGTTCTACTCAATGCAATAGAGAAAGATAAAGAAAAGGTTGTCATTTATGTTTGATAAATAGAAGTAAACTGTCTTTATTTGCAGTCACCATCATAGTCAATGTAGAAAATCTGATAAGATAGACAAAATAAGCAATTAGAAAACTTAGAAAGGCTGTAGGTACTAGATTAATAGATAAAAAATCAATTGTATTTCTATACATAAGACCCAAGCAATTAGAAATTGAAGTCAGGTAATCTGATGTCTCCAACTTTGTTCATTTTGCTTAGGATTGCTTTGGCTGTTTAGGCTCTTTGTAGGTTCCATATGAATTTTAGAATTCTTTTTTTCTAATTCTGTGAAAAATGAATTGGTAGTTTGATAAGAATAGTGTTGAGATTGTAGATTGCTTTAGGTAGCATGGCAATTTTAATGATATTGATTCTTTGAATCTATAAGCATGGAATGTTTTTCTATTTGTGCCATCTATAATTTCTTTCTTCAGTGTTTTGTAGTTCTCCTTATAAAGATCTTTTGCCTCCATGGCTAAGTATATTTCTAAGTATTTTCCTTTTATGTAGCTATTGTATCTTTTTAGACACTTCCTAGTACTAAGCCTTCAAGTTCACTTTTTTCTTTTTTTCAAAAAAAAGTTCAATTTGTGCCTTTTTAAAATAATAATTCATTTCTCTAATTGACATGTTTAATTTCTCATGTCACTATTTCCTTTAGTTCCTTGAATATATGAAATACAACTGCAATAATTGTTGTAAAGCCTGGACTGCCAATTCTGTCATCTATGTCATTTCTGGCCCAATTTTAATAAATTGTTTTTTTCTTCTTCTTCATGAGTCTTATTTTTCTATATGTTTAAATGCCAAGTCATTTTTAAAATTTTTCATTTTTTTAGAGTAGTTTTAGGTTCACAGTAAATTTGAGCAGATGGTACAGAGATTTCTTATAGAATCCCTGTTCTCTCTCATGTACAACCTCCCTCATTGTCAACATCCGCCATCAGAGTGACACATTTGTTACAATTGATTTCCTCCACATTTACACATCATCACTCAAAGTCTGCAGCTTATATAAGGTCCACTCTTGGTGGTGTAAATCCTACAGGTTTGGAAAATTTTGCAATCACATATACCTACCATTATAATACCATACAGAGTATTTTAACTGCACTAAAAACCTGCTATACTCTGCCTATTTGTCCTTCCTTTCCTCTACCTCTAGGAACCACTGATCTTTTTACTGTCTTCGTAGTTCTGTCTTTTTTAGAATATCAAATACAGGGACTCATACAGTGTGTAGCCTTTTCAGATTAGGTTCTTTCATTTAGTGATATGCATTTGAAGTTCCTCCATGTCTTTTAATGACTTGATGGTTCTTTTTTTATTTTAGCATTATATATTCCATTAGCTGGATATACCACAGTTTATGTATCCTTTCACCAAATGAAGGGCATGTTGATTACGTCTAAGCTTTGGCAATTATGAATAAAGCTGCTATAACCATCTGTGTGCAGGTTTTTGTGTAGACACAAAGTTTTAACTTTTTTGAATAAATAAGAGTTTGATATTTGGATCATATGGTAAGAGTATATTTAGTTTTGTAAAAAACTGACAAACTGTCTTCAAAAATGGTTGCATCAATTGGCATTACCACCAGCAATGAATGAGAATTCCTGCTGCTCTACATATCCCAGAATTTGGTGTTGCTAATGTTCTGGGTTTGGGCCCTTTTAATAGGAGTGTAGTCGTATTTTATTGCTGTTTTAATTCACACTGCCCTGATGACATATGATGTGGAGCATTTTTTATACATGCAATTGCTCGATGTATATCTCTTTGGTGAGGTACCTGTTCAGATCTTTTACTCACACTTTAGTTGGGTTGCTCTTTTCTTATTGTTGAGCTTTAGAAGTTCTTTGTGTATTTTGGATAACAGGACTTCATCAGATGTGTCCTTTGCAAATCTTTTCTCCTAGTTTGTGACTTGCCTTTTCTTTATCTTGAAAGTGTCTTTTAATTTTAATAAAGTTCTCTTTACCAATACTTTCTTTCATAGGCAGTGCCATTGGCATTGTATATATAAAGTCATAGCCAAACCCAAAATTATCTAGAATTTCTCCTACAGTATCTTCTAAAAATTTTATAGTTTTGCATCTTACATTTAGGTCTCTGATCAATTTTTAGTTAATTTTTGTGAAGGATGTAAGATATGCTCAGGTTTTTTTCTCTTTCTTCTTTCTTTCCTTTTTTTTTTTTTTTTTTTTTGCATATAGAACTTTCAGCACCATTTGTTGGAAATTCTATATTTTCTCCATTGTATTGCTTTTGCTGCTTTATGAAAGATTAATTAACTATATATATGTGAGTCTATATCTGGGCTCTCTATTCTGTTCCATTGATCTGTCTGTTCTTTCACTAATATCACACTGTCCTGATTACTGTAGCTTCCTAAAAAGTCTTGAAATTTGGAAATTTGGTAGTGTTAACCTTCAACTTTGTTCTTTTCCTTCAGTATCACGTTGGCTATTCTGTGTCTTTGGCCTCTTTATATAAAGTTTACAGTCAGTTTCTTGCTATATAAAAAATAACTTCCTGGTAATTTGTTTGGAATTTTATTGAATATATAGATGAGATTGTGAAAAACTGACAGCTTGACAATATTGAGTCTTCCTATTCATGAATGTAAAATAGTTCCACTTATTTAGCTCTTTGATTTCTTTCAAAAGAGTTTTGTAGTTTCCTTGTATGTATCTTATATTTTGTTAGGTTAATACATATATATTTCATTTTGGGGATTGCTAATGAAGAATAAATTGTGTTTTCAATTTCAAATTACTCTTGTTCATTGCTGAAATATAGGAAAGCAAGTGACTTTTATATTAATCAAGCATATTATTCTTGTATTCTACAACCTTGTAATCACTTATTATTTTGAGTAGTTTTTTTCAATTTTTAAAAATTTAATGATGCCATTGTCAGTAAAAGTGGTTTTATTTTTTCTTTTCCAAATTATGTGGTTTTTATATCCTTTTCTTGTCTTACCACATTAGCTTGGATATAATTTTTATTGGATTACAGACATTATGCATTTTACTTTTCTTTGTTCTAGTTAATTCATATTTCTAAAAATATTCTTGAGATGTCTTTTGTAATTTGGTAAAGTTATTTTCAAATAGTTTATGGTGTGTGTGTGTGTTTTTTGTTTGTTTGTTTGTTTGTTTTAGGGTGGAGGTGGCTTTATGATTTGTTAAATGAAATGATCAGTATCTAGCCTTGGGTAAATTTTTCTTATTATTTACTATTCTCCTTGATGCTCTGTGAGTTATGAGGTTTTCCACTCAAGAGTTTGAGAGGAGCCTTCTGTGTACCCTGCAAACTGTTCCCTCCAATGCAGAATTTCTCAGCTTCAGCATAATGGTGATTTTAAACTGGAGGGTTCATTCGTGTCAGTGACTCTTCTGGGATTTATATGATGTTTAGCAACATCCCTGGACCCTATCTACTGGATGTGAGTAGCAATCTCACCGTAAGTTGTGTCAAGCAAAAATATCACAAGGTATTGCCAAATATACTGAGAGACAAGCCTGCTCCATGTTGAAAATTGTTACTCTCAATTTTTATGAGGAGTCCTTTCCGTGATCTCAGGTAGATTTCTTGCATGCCTATGACTGATTACTGAATACTCAAAGAAGGCACTTCAAAGATTTTTGGAGTTCTGTCTGTGTGCAGCTGTATCATCTGTGTTTCTCTGCTCTGTAAATTCTAGCCATGTCACCTTCTTCCCCAGCTCTCTGCTCTTTCTCCTCAATATAGAGAGTCTGCTGGGCTCTTTTCTAGGTTGCTTCTCCCTGTGAAACAGCCTAGAAAGTTTCTTTAAGCAGTACACTAGGCAATTACAGGACTTCACTCATTTATTTTTCATCTTTAGGGATTGTTGGGTTTCTTTTGTCTGATACCCAACAATTTATGTATTCTCTTTTCTGGAGTATTACTTGTTTTAGACATGAGGGTAAATCTGATTCCTGTTACATAATCTTCTCCAGGAAGAGTAGTGTCTTATGTTTTTAATTATATAAACATTATACTATCATACTATTCACATATTTACAGTATTCTGGCATGTTTAAATGCCCTTAGTTTAAAAATTTATCCCCTGTTGATTCTCTATACTTAGAAAAAAAGATTATCCCTATAAAGTGTGTCTTGATGTTGGGAATGCCTATCTTGTCACAATTTTTATTTAAGAATTATAGGTCTAAGATCTCCCTTTATCCTAAAATAAAATCCATAACTGACTCACCAGATTCTACTTGCAAAAGTAACTATGACTTTTGACTTGAATTACTATATTCTTATCAATAGGATGGTAAAGCACAAATATGAATCAAAGGCTAAAGTGACTTTATATTAACCTTTAATGACTAACCAGCATTGGAACTCTTAAAAGGTAAATAGCCAAACCTAAGCAAGTGATTGCCATTAATATATTTTATTAAATTTTCTTCTATAATTGAAAAGTAAGAAAAATATGTGAAAACATTTTTATAGTATTTTCTAATATTTTAATAATTTGAAGTTGATACTATTAAATTATTCATCTTTGGCACCTACTCATTTATTTTCGGTAGTTCTCAGACTCCACCCTGCCCAGCTTACACTGGCATCCCTATATAATTGTTCAAGTTTCAAAGATACTTCAAGTTACTCTCCTTTTATTGGAACTCAGGACCTAGTTTGTCTAAGAAAAAAACTACCACTAATGCAAAAACAAAAACAAAAACAAAAACAAAACAAAACAAAACAAAACAAAAACTGCGTCGATTTGTAAATTGGAGCTAATTATCTTTTGCTCTCCTTATCACCTTAATATAGGATTTTATGTTTTAATCCAACATGATTCATTGAGATCTACTCTGCTCCAGTCATAAATTTATATGATAGAGTATAGCTTTAGCTAATTTCCTCATGCAAAACATAATGATAATGTTAAGTAATTTAGAAATGTTTTAGGGTCAAAAGGAGGATGTTTACATCTTTGCTGTTACTTCATATAAGTTGTTTTTATTCTGCTTACCATAGGGTCAATCAAAATTTGGAGATAAACCTTATTAAGGAATATCCATACAGTGGATATATGGTATTTGCTTTCTTTTTTCTTTTAAGGGGACATTTCAATCTAAAATTTTCTTGGTGTTCCTTGGGATGATAGAGTAATTTTCATAATGGACTAAGCTCTGTTAGAAATGACAAAACACAAAATTGTCCTTTATACGAACAAACTGAGTACACATTGCACCTACATACAATCTGTCACCATAGCATAGCATTTTGCACAGAATAGGATGTGCAGCTGTGTTTTCATAACACAATGCAGTTCCATCATCCCACACAATGTTTGGATACTCTTCCAGAGGGCCTGAAATATGCCTCTACATAAACCACTGGCAATCTCTAAAATTCTACCTTCCCCCACCACCCGTAACATTATTTTTTCCTTTTTAATTATTTTCCTTATTATTGGAATTCTACTTCCTTTCTAATTGTTATTATTTTAATTAAAATTGCTAAATAGTATTTTAAAACATATAAAACATAAGAATGTTCTTGTTTGATGTTCTTGGATTTAATTCTTTTTTTTAAATAGAAAAGTTTATATCTCAGAGAAAAGTTCTTTTGCCTAAAGTTTGCCCAACTTTGAGTTCAACTTTTGCCAAATATTTATATTCTCACATATAACCTAGTTCAGACCATCTACTTCACAGAGATATTATTAATGTGTTTTGAAAATTTGTCTTATATCTTCAGTCTGCTGTATGCAGGCCCAAACCAGTTTTGACATTCACAATTACTAGCTTTTTTTGTCTAATTAATATCATTAGCCTCCGATAGTTAGGTGAAAGCCATTAATTTTTTTTTCTTACAATGCTACTACCAGATAGTAATTAAGATAAATACAAATTCCAGAATACTGCTACTCATGCAAATATTTATTAGGAAACAGTGACAAAAACAGTCATATAACCTTTACTTACAAGTTCAGTAGAGTCCAACTTATTATCATATTGGGCATTCTAGTGAGAATCTTTCATCTCAAGGCATAAATGACAGTCATCTAGTAGCAAAACTCAGCTGTTCTTCTGGTTCAAATACAGTTGCATAATTCTTCATTACATGTCTGAATGAAGGGCTGATTCAAACATTTTGGGCGTAGGATGCTGCTCTGAAAGCTACGACATGCTAACCAAATCAAGGTGCTTTGAGTAACATACATCACCAATGGAAACTCATTTCTAGCATCTCCTATATTAGTTAAACTCAAAAGAGCTAAAGATCACGAAATCATTCCAGTGAAATCTGACATTTGCCTAAATCTGGCTAAAGTAACCAATCATCTTTGAAGTATATATTCCTAATTAAGATTATTCAAATGAAGCAACAGCCATTAAAATATGGATTAAAGTTAACTTACACACACACACGCTCTCTCTCTCTCTCTCTCTCTCCCCCTCTCTCTCCCTCTCCCAATTGAGGCTTTTTAACATAAGTTACAGCTATATGATAAAGCCTACATTCATAAAATCCATGCTATAAATATATTACAGATCCACCGCTCTAAAGAAAAGCTTTGTTCTTCTTTTTCACATACTCACTTCCTGCTTTAAAAAGTTCAGTTCAAATCTATGATCTACAGAGTTAAATCTGAACATCTCAGCCTGACAGCGATGAGCATCCAAGATCTAATACCATCTACCTCAAAAATCTTAACTTTCACTGCTTCTGTAATGATCTATTTCACTTACTGACATTCCTTCCAGTTTTATTTTTCTCTCACTGTTGTAATTTTTTTCCTTCATCTCCATTGGTAAACTCTTATTCTTCATAAATGCTGTAACACCAATTTTTCCTCTGCTCTCTTCTGCACATTTTCCTCTGGCTCACTAGTATGTGTGTTGAACTTCAGCAACCACCATGTGCTGAGTCTAAAAAGGAGGTGAGGGGAAGAAGGAAAGCAGGGGAAATAGCAGGTAACTCAGGAAAAGAAGGATCAGGGTTCTGATGGGCAGAAATCTTCAAACTCAATCCCAGTAACCAAATTCAGAATCCCTTAAGAATTCATGGTTTACATTTTTTGCAAAAATGACCATTTGAGGCCTGGTGCGGTGGCTCACGGCTGTAATCCCAGTACATTGGGAGGCCAAGGCGAATGGATCACGACATCAGGAGATCGGGACCATCCTGGCCAACATGGTGAAACCCCATCTCTACTAAAATACAAAATATCAGCTGGGCATGGTAGTGCGTGGCTGTAGTACCAGCTACTCGGGAGGCTGGGGCAGGGGAATCACTTTAACCGGGAGGCAGAGGTTGCAGGGAGCCAAGATCGCACCACTGTATTCCAGCCCGGCGACAGAGCAAGATTCCATCTCAAAAAAAAAAAATAATAAAAGACAATTTCAAGAAAGATCAAAGGCCAAAGAAGCAAAGGGACATTTGGCTGGGCATAGGGCCTCATGCTTGTAATCCCAGTGCTTTGGGAGGCTGAGGAAAGAGGATCACTTGAGGCTAGGAGTTAGAGACCACCTTGAGTGGCATAATAAGACCACCATTTTTACAAAAATAAAATAAAATATGGCCTACAGTCTGGTGGAGTGCACCTGTGATCTTAGCTACCCTGGAGGCTGGGCTGGGAAGATCTCTTAAACCCAGGAGTTCAAGGTTACAGTGAGCAATGATCACATCACTGCACTACAGACTAGGTGATAGAGCAAGACCTTGTCTCTAAACTAATTTTAAAAAAAGAAAAAAAGAAAAGGGACATTTAGGAGAGGTCCTCAAATATTGTATCAAAATAATCACTTTCTCTCCAAAAGTGTTGAAATTTTATCATATGATTCACAAAATTAGTTTCCCTTTTATATGGAAACAGAAGTTACTAACATTATAAACAAGTAAGGTATATAAGTAAAATATTTCAAAGTTAAATGCAAACTTTTCCATGAGACATTTACATGTTTTTTATGAGAGAGATTAAATAACATGTGCAATTTAATATTTACAATTTATTTGTATAGAAATCAGTTGGCCTGCCCATTGGGTTTTCCCCATTAGATTAAAGAGAAATAGTCACAAATGATGCAAAATGAGAACTTACATAAATGTAAGCCAGGGAATTGAGAGGTGGATGGAGGCCTAAAATTTTCCTCAGAAAAAAAAATGGAAGAGGTTTAGAATACCATTTTCCCACTTGTTGCACCTCTGGTTGGTTCCTTTTTGTCTTCTGTCTGATCATTATCATCAAGCAAAAAACTGTTGCTCAGAGCACAGGACCAAGTGGCAAAACTGAAACTCCTTATCAGGCAGAGAACAGAAAGCTGTATGGATAATACTGGGATATAGTCTGAGTTTTCACATGGAGTAAATGATTAAATGATACCCTATTATCAGTTCTTTTTTTTTTCCTGTTGTTATTTTGAAGTGTTTTGTTTATTGCGATTAGTTGATTTAAATTATTGATTTCAGGGATAGACTTGTCTAGATTTTGGCAGATTTTAAACAAGGCACTTTAAAAATAATTTTAAAATATTAATAGTTTAGAAGTGAACTTAATTTTCCCAGAGTCTTTCTAAATGGGAGAGAGATCAAGAGATAGTTAAAGTCTGGCCAACATGGCAAAACCTCGTCTCTATTAAAAAAATCAAAACATTTAAGGCCGGGCGCGGTGGCCCAAGCCTGTAATCCCAGCACTTTGGGAGGCCGAGGCGGGTGGATCACGAGGTCAAGAGATCGAGACCATCCTGGTCAACATGGTGAAACCCCGTCTCTACTAAAAATACAAAAACATTAGCTGCGCATGGTGGTGCGTGCCTGTAATCCCAGCTATTGAGGAGGTTGAGGCAGGAGAATTGCCTGAACCCAGGAGGCGGAGGTTGCGGTGAGCCGAGATCGCGCCATTGCACTCCAGCCTGGGTAACAAGAGTGAAACTCAGTCTCAAAAAAAAAAAAAAAAAAAAAAAAAAAAAAAAAA
>NW_022436985.1:1206080-1292310 GCF_009761245.1 Sapajus apella
GGCAGGGGAATCACTTTAACCGGGAGGCAGAGGTTGCAGGGAGCCAAGATCGCACCACTGTATTCCAGCCCGGCGACAGAGCAAGATTCCATCTCAAAAAAAAAAATAATAAAAGACAATTTCAAGAAAGATCAAAGGCCAAAGAAGCAAAGGGACATTTGGCTGGGCATAGGGCCTCATGCTTGTAATCCCAGTGCTTTGGGAGGCTGAGGAAAGAGGATCACTTGAGGCTAGGAGTTAGAGACCACCTTGAGTGGCATAATAAGACCACCATTTTTACAAAAATAAAATAAAATATGGCCTACAGTCTGGTGGAGTGCACCTGTGATCTTAGCTACCCTGGAGGCTGGGCTGGGAAGATCTCTTAAACCCAGGAGTTCAAGGTTATAGTGAGCAATGATCACATCACTGCACTACAGACTAGGTGATAGAGCAAGACCTTGTCTCTAAACTAATTTTAAAAAAAGAAAAAAAGAAAAGGGACATTTAGGAGAGGTCCTCAAATATTGTATCAAAATAATCACTTTCTCTCCAAAAGTGTTGAAATTTTATCATATGATTCACAAAATTAGTTTCCCTTTTATATGGAAACAGAAGTTACTAACATTATAAACAAGTAAGGTATATAAGTAAAATATTTCAAAGTTAAATGCAAACTTTTCCATGAGACATTTACATGTTTTTTATGAGAGAGATTAAATAACATGTGCAATTTAATATTTACAATTTATTTGTATAGAAATCAGTTGGCCTGCCCATTGGGTTTTCCCCATTAGATTAAAGAGAAATAGTCACAAATGATGCAAAATGAGAACTTACATAAATGTAAGCCAGGGAATTGAGAGGTGGATGGAGGCCTAAAATTTTCCTCAGAAAAAAAAATGGAAGAGGTTTAGAATACCATTTTCCCACTTGTTGCACCTCTGGTTGGTTCCTTTTTGTCTTCTGTCTGATCATTATCATCAAGCAAAAAACTGTTGCTCAGAGCACAGGACCAAGTGGCAAAACTGAAACTCCTCATCAGGCAGAGAACAGAAAGCTGTATGGATAATACTGGGATATAGTCTGAGTTTTCACATGGAGTAAATGATTAAATGATACCCTATTATCAGTTCTTTTTTTTTTCCTGTTGTTATTTTGAAGTGTTTTGTTTATTGCGATTAGTTGATTTAAATCATTGATTTCAGGGATAGACTTGTCTAGATTTTGGCAGATTTTAAACAAGGCACTTTAAAAATAATTTTAAAATATTAATAGTTTAGAAGTGAACTTAATTTTCCCAGAGTCTTTCTAAATGGGAGAGAGATCAAGAGATAGTTAAAGTCTGCCCAACATGGCAAAACCTCGTCTCTATTAAAAAAATCAAAACATTTAAGGCCGGGCGCGGTGGCTCAAGCCTGTAATCCCAGCACTTTGGGAGGCCAAGGCGGGTGGATCACGAGGTCAAGAGATCGAGACCATCCTGGTCAACATGGTGAAACCCCGTCTCTACTAAAAATACAAAAACATTAGCTGCGCATGGTGGTGCGTGCCTGTAATCCCAGCTACTGAGGAGGTTGAGGCAGGAGAATTGCCTGAACCCAGGAGGCGGAGGTTGCGGTGAGCCGAGATCGCGCCATTGCACTCCAGCCTGGGTAACAAGAGTGAAACTCAGTCTCAAAAAAAAAAAAAAAAAAAAAAAAAAAAAATTTGCCTGGTGTGGTGGCAGGTGCCTGTAATCCCAGCTACTCTGGGGGCTGAGGCAGAAGAATCGCTTGAACCTGGGAGGCGGAGGTTGCAGTGAGCTGAGATCATGCCACTGCGTTCCAGCCTAGGGGACAGAAAAGGACTCTTATCTCAAAAGAAAAAAAAAAAAAAAAAAAAAAGCTTGGAGCAACCAATGATCACTTTTGGCACCTGTGTGCCCTACAAGTTCTAGGGGAATAGCTTCCAAGAGGAGATTCCATACATTAACTCATTCTTCAAGGAGGAGGGAAAATAATTCCCAGTCTAATCTTTATTTAGGGCTTCTGTAGGGGCCCACGGCATGTGTTCTATTAGAAGCTCTCTCTTCCTCTCTACCTCTGAGAATCAACTGACGCCATCCACTCCTGTCTTTTAACTTGTATACTCACTAAATTCACCACTTCCTACACTCCCTCCTCCATGCCCATATGCATATGACATGTGTATGGTCATCTTCAGAAAGGAGATGCTAGAGCCTTATTCTTACGTTTCTTCATTTCCTTGCCTGGGTGAGAGGGAAACCATAGGATCATGATATCCAAACTTATATAACAAATTCAGACCTTTATCCTAAGCACCTTTCCCACATATCTGCTCAAGCTGTGCATTTCCACCTGAGTTTGTTAATTCTATAAATATCTGAGTACTGGGGTAATTGTGACTCATTAAGGCATGATTCCTGACCCCATGGAGATTATATTCCAGGTAACATTTACTGACTATATTATCCTAACTTAATCTTCACAACAACTTTCTTTTTCTCTTTCACTTATGAATAACTGAGTTCAAGGAACCTTTTCAAGGTCATATTGTTAGAAAGAAGGAAAGCTGGTGTGATTCACAAGCAAGTCTAACTTTACATATCCAAAACTAAACTCTTGGTCACTTTCCCCCTCTTTTCCATTAAAAAATGAAAGAGAAGGAAAGAGAGAGAAAGGCCCACCTGTTTTCATAAAGTCTCACTTTCTAATGTTGACTACCCCATTTTGTAAGCAATAAATCTTTAGTTATGTTTGATTTCCCTTTGTTCTTCATTATCTGCACCTACTTAGTCAACAACTATAGTTAATTTTACAACCTAAATATGTTTCAGTTTCATCGGAATGCTACTGCCTAACTTCAGACCCTCATTATTTCTTTAGTGAAATATCATCCTAACTGATCCAGCTTTCAGTGATTTCATGCCTTCCCATCTATTTTCCAAATTGTCACCAAATTTATTGTTCAAAAATCAAAATATAATCATTCCTCTCTCATGTTATTACCTTCCAGGTCTCTCAGTTACCTTCAATGAAAAACTTCATCTCTGCACCTCTCTCATAAGGAACTCCTGATACAGCTATAGAGCCACGTGGGATTTGCTGAATCTGAGTGTAATCAATTGTTAAATGGTAAAACTTCCTTGGAAAATAACTTAATGTTTTCTTATAAACATGAACATGTGGGCCAGACGTGGTGGCTCATGCCTATAATCCCAGCACTTTGGGAGGCCGAAGCAGGCAGATCACAAGGTCAGGAGTTCAAAACCAGCCTGGCCAATATGATGAAACCCTGTCCCTACTAATAATACAAAAAAATTAGCCGGGCACGGTGGCACACGTCTGTAGTCCCAGCTACTGGGGAGGCTGGGCGGGAGAATCACTTGAACACAGGAGGCGGAGGTTGCAGTGAGCCTAGGTCATGCCACTGCACTCCAGCCCAGCCTGGGTAACAGAGTAAGACTTCATCTCAAAAAAAAAAAAAAAAAAAAAAAAAAGGCTGAATACGCATTTACCATACGAACTAGCAATTCCACTCCAAGGTATGATCTTCAGGGAAAAAAATACATGTTGTCCAATTCATATCAACTTTCTTTACAGTAGTCAAAAACTCGAAACAATGCAAAAAAACCACTAAAGGATAAACAAACTGGTTTATATGTAATGATGTTCTGGAGCTAGCTTATTATCACCCTCTAAAGCCTATTGTTAAATTTTCAGGAATTTTGTCGGCTGGTTATATCATGTTGGTAGTCTGTATCTAGCAATGGTAGGAAGAGTTACACCAAACACTGACAAATTACCAATCATAGTTCCTCACTTCCCCCACCACCAGAAAGCTGATTTTGAAGCACTTTTCATCACATCGTGGGTTATATTTGTAATACAGAATTCTTGCTTGAAATAAACTGAAATAAACTACAACTAAGTACAACAACATAGATAAATCTCAAAGACATTACGCTGAGCGAGAAAGATTACAATACGTATCATTTTATCTCGTAGGCTGGTGTAAAAGTTTTTGTCACTATTTTTAATGAAAAACTGCAATTACTTTTGCACCAACCTAACATTTACAATTCTTTAGGCAAAAATAATCTACAGTGACAGAAGACATAACAGTGGTAACCTGGATCCAGGACTTTTGTAGTGGTGGGAGGCTGACTGCTTAAGAATATAGGGTAACATTTTTGAGGTGATGAAATATGTTCTATGTCTTAACTCTGGCAGTAGTTCCAGGGATACATTTGTCAAGACTTGTCAAACTGAACTTTCAAATGGTTGCATTATATTGAATGCAAATTGTGCCTTAAAAATATTTAAAATTTTACATTATATATGAATAATACCTGTACAGATATAACTGAATATATTGAGAACTAGCTGAGTCATCTTATTTCTAGCATTGTAATCTCTGTGTGTAACATTTGTACTTTTATAGGAAAAATTCACAAAATTAATCCTATTTCAAGTCTTTCTATTAAAAATTTTGTCACATTTCTAAATGCTAACTCTGCTTAATAGTTTTCCTCTGGTATTTAAAATTGCTTTTCCTAAGTTACTTCAAGTTAAATAATTTTAGGAGGTGTGCTTAAGGAATTTTCTGGTTGGAGGTAGTATTAATTCCTAAAATCAATAAAAAATTAGTTCAATAACAAATACATGACTGGTATAATTAATATTGCTTTAGAAAAAGTGTAACTAATAATAAATGACTTGTCACCCACCCCGGAAAAAAAAAAAAACTAGTTATTTTGTCCTGAATTTTATGCAAATAAAATATTAAAATATGTTAAAAAATATTTTGGAAATATTATTGATGTTTGTAAATACTTTCGATGCTATAAAAATATTTTTAAACAGAAAGACGAGTTACTATAATTCGATTTTCTCTTGAAACTATATAAACGTGATTTCTGTACATATTTTAAATTTAGTATTACATGATTTATTTTACCTTTAACATGTAAGAAGTCCTTGCATTTCTCTTGAAACGTAGTTATGTTTATATCCATCTAATATCTGAAAAAAATTGCCCTCCTGAAGTATATGTTAAAGGCAATTTAGTGATGGTGTATTACACATTTGTAGTGGTGATGTCTATTAGAACTTCTAATTAAATACAGAGATGAAATGTGTTTATATCCATATATAACAATTTTTCATTCATTTTTATTCTTTGCTTATGAATAATTCTGTTTATCATTCACCCTGGAAATTGAATCTCTTGGGAACTGCACATTGTTTTAGAGAGATGTGTGCTGAACTTTAATTGATAAGGAGAAAAGCATGTTATCTATTTTCTATGAGATCTGATATAAAATTTTCCATTATGCCTTCTCTCTGTATTTTCCAAGTACGTGTCCAATCTCAGAAGTAATGAGATTCACTTTAACACGTTCACTTGAACATCAGACTATTTCAGGAATGACTGTAGCAGACCCTGTTGGTATCCTGTGCCAGGTCTTCATATTGCCAACCCCGAGTCCTGCTGCAGTTATAATCTGAGTTCTTCTCACACTCTGTCTCGGGTCTTTCTCTAGGTAGCAGAGTCAATCTCTCCGAGTCTACATGCAGCTTGGGCCTGTAGGGACCCTGGGAGTTTTAAAGAAAAGGAGGAATGTGGAAACTTCAAACAGCAGGAGTCTAGAACTGGTGGGTAAAAGCCCCAGCTTCCAATCCTTCAGGTGAAAGTTTTGCGTACAAACAACAGGGATTATCAGAGTGTTAAGTAGAATTCAGTCCCAGTTGCCCACACTGATGACAAGCTCAAAAATTCCCTCTTTACTGTCTGCACCTTTCCTTGTCTCATTCTCCGCATTCTCTCACTCTAGCTCCCTGAGATCATCTCCCAAATAAAATAGCTGTACCAAAGTCCTTAGCTCAGGCTCTGTTTTCACGTTAACTCAAGCCAGAACAACTTTGTCAGTATAATTATTTTTTAAGTTGGAAGTAACCTTTCTTGACTATATGTGATTATGTTAAAGTTAGAATTTATAGTTCTCAGCTCTAAGATGAATATTTAGAATCATACAGTGGAAATGAGAACATTGATTAGAGTTCTTGCTCAAGTTCTAATTATGTGACCTTAAGAATATCATTTTCTTCTTGTGATCCACAAGTTCACTCTTTGTGGAATGTGGTGATAATAACTATTATATAATTATTTTAAAGTGAAATTAGTTAATTTATGGGAAACCTTTTTAAGTACAAAGGACTGTATAAATGCAAGCCCATTTTAAATACTACCAGCCATGGTATGAATGTTTTTTCTCCTCCAAAAGTCATGTTGAAGTATAACCTCCAATGCAATTGTGTTAGGAAGTAGAGTGTAATAGGAAATGTTTAAGTCCTGAAGGGTCCACCTTCATGAATGAATTGATGCCACTATAAAAATAGCTTGTAGACATGGGTCTCTTCTGCTTGTGTCTTTCCTCTGGAGGCTGCAGCACTCAAGGCCCATCTCTTGAAAGCAGAAGGTAGCCCTTTCCAGACAGCAGACACAAGTGGCTTGGTCTTGGACTTCCCAGCCTCAAGAACTCTGAGAAATAAATTTCTATCCTTCATGAATTACACTATGTGATATTCTGTTATGGCAGAATAAAATGAGATAAAATGCCATCTCACACAAAAACTTTTCTAAAATATTGTTCTATACAATTTAGTAGTTATTGATATTTACCTTTTGATTTTACTAATGTACATATTTATCTTGTAAACTTTAAAAATTTTATTCACAACTGATAGGTATCAATCCCGTGCACAACCCAGTATGTGAATTGTTAAAGTAGCATATTGTAGGTATATATTAGCTCAATAATCAAAAAGTTTAGAAATGGTTTCAAACTTGGAAGAATATAAAATTCATTAAGCTAATCTTTATCTCTCTCTTTTTTTCTCTCAGTCTTTTTTTCTCCCATATATTTTATCTATTATTGTTGAATTCATTCTTAGTTTTCTATATATCATGGAACAAGGGCCCTCTCTAGCTACTGTTTTATACTATCCAAGCTTGGCAAATAAGGACAAGCTATATCTTGCTTAACAAAATTCTAGGTATCTCTCTAATTGAACATGTTGGGATAATTGGAGATGTTGTCTATCCCTGTTCCAATTATTGCAGGAGATAGAGTTCCCTGATCTGCCAATCCTGACAGTTAGCTCTCCTCCTTTCCTCCTTCTCAGTAACATGTAAAAATATGTCTACACATTTATTTACTACACTCCTTTCTTCTAAACAATGAAACCAGGTACCATCAATCAGGTCTTTTTTTTTTTTCTCAGAGAAATGATGAGCCCAAGTATTCACATTTAGAAATGCACCATCCCAAAGGTAAATTTCTTTGTATAATGAATGTATGAAGAATTTATGAAGGATAGTTTCAAAGAGTAAGCAATAGTTATCAAAACTGAGCACAGATTCTAAGGAGGATATCAAATTATTGTTTGTATTATATCTTTCTCCATGCAACAATCAAGTAATTCTGCATTGGAGGACCTCTTGGTAAATCTTAAGAAAGACCACATTGTACACCTAGAATGGTACAGAGACATAGATACTGAAGGATTTATAGATAGTATATATACAGAGAGTCTCTATATAAATTCATTCTGAAAACTGGTATTTGTAAGGTAAATTTTTGGTATTAATAGCACCATCTTACCTTTAGAAACTAGTTCATCATTTATTGTTCAGACATTCTGCTCTGCTTTGAGGGATTCTAGATTCATAGTGAAGACATTGGCATGAGATGTTTCAGTTTATCCCATTGCTAGACTTTCTTTCCCAGTCATGAGTAATGAGAAGCGTAATATACTCTAAGCATACATTTATTTATTTATTCTCATATCCTAATAATATATAGTGGCAGAAACAATAATTTTTGTTATTTCAGCATGTTCTCTTCCTAGGCATGCAGAAAGTTGAGTTTTGTGTGCCCATGGAGTTGATATTTTCTTGCTATTAAGGTGTGTCATAGAGATTGAGTTTTGGTCAATGGGATGTTGATAGCAATAATGTGTGCTATGACTTGTTATGGAGTTTTAAAAAAAATCTGCATAAATTTCTATGTCTCACATTTTCTACTACGGTAATCCTGGAGAACAAGTATTACAGAATGGAGGAGGGCTGCTGGACCTGTGTTGGACACTGTACTTATTTGTTATGACTCTGAATATCTAGGATTTTTCTGTTGCAATAGTTAGGGGTACTTACTCTAAAAAAACCCTTTATGCCATTAACCTAATCAAAAATAAGAATTCAACTTGAATAAATGAATAAAATTCAACTTGATAATAGATTTCAGGATTTTGTCCTTGATTTTTGTTATCGACTTGCCTTTGAATGTCTTAATGTGGTCAAAACTCGTTTATCTTTATCATGAAATTTGCTTGATTCTTCTAAAATTTCTGTTCCCATACATGTTCCTCTAGCTATGTTTATGAATATCTCCAGGCCTTGAAAAATATTGGGTCCATTTTTTAATTTATTGGGCAATACTTTGCTACAATCTCAAATTTATCAATTTTTTTCTGAATTAATTTCTTTCTAAAAATGACACCATGGACCCTGGTTACTTTCTTTAATTTTCCCATGCCTAATAGCTCCTCATTTATTCCATTAATATAGAGATCATTTAATAAACTAATCTTATTTGCCTTTCAATTCAATAATGTTTTTGTAATTTTAATTCAAATACAAGTTAAATTCAGTCAAAAAATATCAGTAAATGAATTTTAGAATATATCTTTATTAATATTATTCTAAAATACTCTTCTTCATTGAATAGAAGCCATACTATTTTTTAGTCTAGCCTAAGAGTTGGCAGTGCTGTTATTTCAGTTGCCCTGGCCCATAAGAATGAATACTGGCACCTCTTGAATTTGTAATTTAAATTCTCCCTTATATCCTCAACTTTGTATTGTGCTTATGACTCTGCTTTGTTCTTGCATTATACATCTCTCTTTTTCAATTATTCAGTATTCTGTGCAATGTTTTTTAAAATTTCTTATTTCATCTAAATTTTCTTCCCTCAGTATCTACTTCATAAATTCTTTTATTATCATAATTTATTTTTTCATCCTCTATATAACTATAAAAGCATGTTTTATCAAAGTGATATTTTATTTCTCACTTATTTCACTGACATCTAATTATTTTGCCTTGTGTTCTTTCTGTAAGATTTTTTATGAATTCCATGTAGATTTAATATTGTCTCTCTTACCAACTTTCCTATAGGAGGCATTTCATTGTATATTATCTTATTTCCAACTCCAACTGTTCCAAGTATATAAATGTTGCTTCTCAACTTCTATTGTAATAATCTCTGGTGCAGATAGGTTAAAAACTCCTTTTCTGTTTTCCATAGTTCCTAATAGATTGTGCAGTTTCTAGTAAGTTCTTAACCATCTATTAAATCAAACTGAATTAAATTCACATGTATATGTGACTATAATAATCATAATAAATGATATAGTTGTCAAAATATTTGCATATAAGCTAATATTCTTTAAAAATAAGAAAAAATATATAATGTACAGTTCATTCTCATGAAAAGGGCCCTTAAATTGGAAGATTCTTAGCCAGTAGCATTTCCAGTGTTCCAAAATATTATGGCTCCCTGAAGAGCATCAGTGTAGTAATTCAGCTCTTAGTTTCTGGATTTGGACCCTCTGGATTCAAAGCCTTGCTCCAAACTTACTGAGGTGAGTGTTAGGCAAGGTAAGTGAACTCTTGTGACTCAGATTTTTATTTTTTGGTTATTTTCTCATTCATCTGTAAAATAGCAGTAGTTAAGTCACAGGCTTCTATGAGAATTAAGTGTCAATACATGTGTCTAGTAGTAAACAGAGTGTAAGTGTTAACTATAATTTTAAACCTGTATTGGTTATATATCTTGCAACTCTTTACTCATGAGCATAAGTACAAAATTGAATTTGCTGAGGTACACATATTACTTGACTAAGTACCTTCGAAGTTGCCGTCAGGCTACTGTCTGCAGAAATCTCATGCGATGATCTCCAAAAAGCTCAGGTTGATTTTGGTTTAACAAAACCTAAAAGAATTTTTTGAAATCTGTGCTTTAAAACACCACTAAGAGAACTATTTGGGAGTAAAAGTAAGTAGACACATGCTTTGGTTAAATCACATGCAATTTTATACAACATGTAATTAAACATACAAGTAAACAGACCATCAAGTATGATGCTTTTGAAAAGCAGAGTTTTCTATCAGGCAATGGTGTCATAATTCATTCCTGCTGCCATAACTAAATACCACAGACTGGGTGAGTAACAAGGAACAAAAATTGATTTCTCATTTTTCTGGCAGCTAGAAAACCGAAGATAAGGCATTGGCAAATTTGGTGTCTGGTAAGTGCTTGTTCTCTGCTTCCAATATAGTGCCTTGTTGTTGTATCTTGTGGAGGGGACAAATGCTATGTATTAACTTAGCAAAAGGCGTGAACTACTCCCTCAAACCATTTTATAAAGGTACCAATCCCACTGGTGGAACCCTCATGGCCTAATCACTTTCTAAAGCTCCACTGCATAATAATGTTGTATTGGGGATTAAGTTTTAACATGAATTTTGGAGGGGCACAAACATTCAAACCATAGAAGATGGGCATCAGTCATTGGTGGTTAGAGTACTTTAAGTTAATTGTAAGAGTAACTACTTTAAATTATTCCGACTTGGGGGAACTTCAAGAATAACCCCAAGTGCAAATAATTCCCCCCAGTGGGAATAACTTAAAGCAGACTTTTCTTGTTGTATTATCTTCTTCTGGGTCATCCTCCTATTCATTGTCTTTCTGAGCTCCTGTGATGATCATGCAGGGTGCAACACTAACCCCCTCACACTGGAGTGTTTTTACGGAAGTATCTAAGTTCCAAATGGCTATCACCATTACTCTGGCTGTTTCTCCTTGCAGCATGCTGAAATACTGGTAAACTGGGAGGCTGATTTGTAGTAGTTATCAATTTTCATGGTATAAATATTGCTGCCAAGCTCAATTTAAAGCTAGCAGTAGTTTAATAATCAGCTTATAAAATACCCAAACCTTTAACAATGGGCTTTTGGGAACCAGAAGGAGCTATTCCCACAAGTGAAGGCTAGTATTTCTTTCCTATATACATTCTTGACATTCAAAATTTCATAAATGTGAACAAGCATAATGTTTCATTAATATCAACTTCAACTTCTGCACTTCTTGAGGGACCAAGAAGGAATTTGTGATTCAAAACAACTTCTAAGCAAAGTGATATGAGTTTATACTTCTGACTTTTTCCTGTCTCTATCCATTAAAAAGCCCATACCATAATTATAGAGCAAGATCAAGGCAACAAAGTGTTCTTGAGGGTTTTGCAACTAAAACTTGGAGCATGGGATATGAGGGGGTGTCTACTCTTTTTTTTTTCCTTTCCCTGTAGGCTAAAATAAGCTCATGGAAAAATAATACATGTAGAGAATTTTAGAATACTTTAATTCAATATGCCTAGCAAAGCTTGGCCTTTCCTCTCCAATATGCCTGCAGTTCTCCCTTAAGCATTCTAAGTAAAACTTTGAAACAATTAAACTACAATTCAATGCTTTCCAGCTGTCTTACTATACTTGCTCACCACCCTCTTTTAATGACTCCTTTCATTTTTCAATTCTCTTTATCAACTTATATTTTAGAAATCATTGCATTTGAATATTCTTAAGTTGGTAGTAATAACAAAAAATTCCCTATTATTTTCTATTTATTACAATGCAAAATTCTAAAAGCAAGAATTAGTCTATTACGCTTACCTGATTACCCCGTTCACAACGGGGAATTTTGCATTCTTTTCCACTGGGACAGTAAGGGATGCCAATTGCCTTGTTCATTTAGCAAAACATGCGCAAATGACAATTTACATGACATCTAGCAATTGAAGAGGAGAGAAATTGTGCTAAAATCTGCAATAAAAAAATTGATAGTATTCTTAGATATCTCAGTGGCAGACCAATTCCTCATATTCATGAACTTCAAATAATATTTAGTGATTTTAGTGTTTGCCAATTCACTTGTTCTTCTTTGATCTGAGTCTCACAATTACTCCATTGACATTATGCTTACTTGATTGAGAGCAAACAAGCTGAATATCAGTCTGCTAATGTAAGAGCTGAGGGAATAATGCACAGATAAAATCATGCTGTTTTATACACACACACACACACACACACACACACACACACACACACACACAAACAAAAAACACTTTTCTTTAAATAGCACAAGACACATGGAATGCCTTGTTGTACCTTGCTAATCTTTGTGATAATCTGATTAAATTAATTAGGTAGACATTGCTTTGTCAAGGAGGAATTAGGGTCTCAAGAGAGGTGGTCATTTTCTCAACTCTCTTTTAATTGCCTACAGGGAGTTAAATGATCTTTCTAGGATTTTTTTGTGAGATTGGGTCAGGCCTGAGCAAAGAAATTGGACAGGTTTGGAATGGGGAAAATTGGGAAACAATAAATTGATAATGCTACTGTTTTGAAACATAGATTGAATGGTGAAATTAATACGTTGAAGAGCAAATAGTTTCAAAGATTCAATTCTGGTGAAAATTTTTTATTGAAAATGTCTGTAGGTCAAAAAATAAAGGCAAAACCTTATATGAAAAAACAAAACAAAGCAACTTAAAACCCTTAGGTATGTTATAGAAAGCACACCAACAAAGGTACTTCAGAAATTATAAATAAATTTTATGCTTATGGTTTCCAACATTGATTAAAGATGATAAACATTCAAAGTGACATGAAGATATTTATAAAACAACAGCAAATATATTGATTACGTGAAGAGTAGCGGAATATGCCACCCCAAAATATACTTCTTTGATATGTAGACTATTTTGGTCTGAAGAAAATCAAGATGAAAGAGATATAAGAAAAAGTTTCTGGCCTCTCTCTGTTTCACTAAAGACAAGACATTCATTTTTTTAGGTGTTTTTCTCTCCTCTTTCTATCAGGAAGGACAGAAATTAATCATTGGAGACAACTCCAAATCTTGATTAACCAAGAGATGGCACCAGAGGAATCTACATAAGAAACTTTACTAACTAGTCTTTATCTACCATTAGTAGTTCCATATGTATTGCCTTCTTATAATTTGCAGACCCTAGAAACTCAAAGTCCTTTCCTTTGTCTTGTTGCTTACCTGCAAATTTATTGGTCTTTTGTTAAGATGTTATACAAGCCCAAGTTTTAACCACCACTTTGAGTTACCGATCACTGAATGCTCCTGTCTATAAGCATGATGCATTCATTAATAAAATTCTCCTTTTCTTTTGTTAAACTATCTTTTGTCAGCCTAATTTGCAAGGCCATAGCCAATAAACTTAAGATGACTAGAGGAAAAGTAAATTTTTTTCTTCTCTAAATAATAATATAAATACAATTGGCCAATATTATTGATGAACAACCTTCTGTTTTACTTGGCACAGATAAACTCAGATCTTTCTAATTACAACAGCTTAACTCAATCCTGTAGGCTCCAGCTAGCATTATCCTGTACATCAGCAATATATATTCATTAAATATATGAAAGTTCTCTTCCACTCTTAGAAATGTACAGATCAATTTTCAGGAGTCATTCTGACTGAGCAATTTGATTGCATCTTAAGAGGTTCAAACTCCTCTGGCAAGATATGCTGATTTATTGGTTTCCAAATGGAAATGAAAATTCTAAGTGCTGGATCAGCAAAACCAAAGCACAGAAAGCTAGTGACCTTCAGGACCCTCGAGAGAGTCTAAGTGAAGGCTGCTTGATCCCAAACTCAAAGAAAGAATTGGCTCCATAACCCTTAAACAAGCTCTGATGTTCGAAACTGAAAATCGTGTGACTATGAATGACATATTCACATTTTAGTCTATGCAAATGGTTCTCCCTGGAGCAAAATTGCCCTTGGATTTTTGTGTTATAGAACTGTACAACATGGTAGCCCTGCTGGGCATCCTTTGCTGACAATGCTTTTCCATGCTCTTTATCACTTGTTTAAATTCTACCCCATCCTGAAAATTTTTATTTAGCGACCATCATGTCTCTTTCTCTCTCTAACATCTCAGAACAAATAATTCTAAATGCTATTTCAAATTGCTAAAAGTCTTTTCATATGTTTTAGTCTTCACCACTAAATTATTCCTTATGAAGGGAAACATTGCCTTGTAATCCAGGAATACTTAGCCTTTGACTCAGTGTTTACTAAAGATTTTTAAAACAATCTTGAAATACAGAAGATAAGTAACATTTATTTGCTTGACTGTTCCTTAATGAGTTAGAAGCAACCCATGTCCTCAAGAATTTCATGCTATATTGATGACTCCAAGCAATTCTGTATTTTTTTTTCTAATAAGTACTGCCCTTTCTGTTTTTCTTTGAAAAATTTCTGCTTAGTCCCAGAACTCAACTCAAATGTTATCTCTGTTTATTGAGACAGTGAATTATCCTCTTTGACTTAAATATTCTCACGTAGCAATCTCTCTTGCCTCATACATTTAAAGGACACTTCCTTACTGGCAGCAGTGCATATCAACTTGCATTTTACAAAACTTTTTCTATCAATGTTGGCAATTTGTAACTAGTTCCAAGGTTTTAAAGGGGGCAAGGCTTGGTCTCAGATTGAAAGTTCGTTGAGACTCAATTAAAACTTCATTCTGCAGTATTGTGTGTGTATGTAATATGTGTGTATATCCTATAAAAAAAACATACACACACACACACACACATATATATATATGCACACACACATATGTGTTATCCTACATAGGAAAACATATATACACACACATGCACATGTACACATATACGCATACATATATGTTATCCTATATAGGAAAACATATATATATGTGTGTACATATATATACATACACATGTTTATATGTTATCCTACAAAGGAAAACATATAAATATATAAAAAGCATATATGTTTTTACATATACAAACACACACAAAACTTTCAATTTTATTACATCAGCTGCTGCACCATGTGGGGAAGTGGGGAAGAGCAAGTTGCTGTTCATGGGTATGGGTTACCCACGTGATAGAGATTTGAATTTCACCCCAACAAGGGCTAACTTGCCAAAACTCCTTTAATTCAGTTTTTCTATTAACAAGTGTTAATAGAAAGTTATTATTTTTGTGCTGTTATAAGTCTTTTGTGCTTTAAATAAAATAATACATCCTATTTTTCAATAATCACATTTGATTTTATATATTTAATGAATATCTCCCTTCCAAACATTAGAATTTGGAATCCATTGCATTCTTTTGTGAGATAATCTAAATATCTTTTGTGAGTTTATCTTTTGTGAGATAATCTAACTATAACCTCAAATAAGTCATCTCACATTGATATCTCCATTTTTCTTAAGAAAAAAATATCATACCTTACTGTTTTATTTCCAGAACTGCATTCTTACTACTCTTTACTTTCAAGTAATTTGTTAAATCAAAAAGCAATTTAAAAATACCTTCTGTATAAAACGACAAGGAACAGAATCATGTATGGATTCCACAGAACTTCCCAGCTCCTTCATGGGCCCAAACACTGCGAAGTCACAAATGAAGAGATAAAATTCTGCACTCAGAGAACTCATAGAATGACTTAGATATTATTAGATGTTTTGAAATTGAGTGCATAGAAATCATAGAGCAAGTTTTATAAAACTGGCTTTACCCATATCCCCGTTTCCTTGAATCTTTCCCCTCTTAGAATCACCTGAAATACCTTCCTATTTGTCTCCTGCATGCAGCCCTCCACGGCAAGCTGACTCCCTCTCCCTGTTGACTTGCTGCTCATACACGCCATGTGCTTCATACTGAACAATTTGTCGTGGGTATAGGTTCTAAATACATACTATGTGCCCTTCCCCAGGAGGCCTGACCACTATCCCAGCATCTTCCATTAAGGTGGCTACAGACTAATAAGGTACAAAGGATACTTTCAAATTTAAAAAATTATGAGTGAGGTGTTGAGGAATTGGTAATACTGAGAAAAATGTCACTGACTAGCATTGAGAAGTATTATTTCGATAATTCCAAGGACTTGCTTTCATAAAAATGTCTTTCTATTTTTTACTTTCTTAAGCTTCTACCAACTTTGTACTTTTTTTCAACATCACCACCAATTGCCCTTCATAGTTTTGAGGACAATATAAAATAGTAATTTTTCAATGTTGAGGCCAATTCTGTTATGTTAGTGTTTGTCATATGGACTAAGGAACTGAAACTGAAACCAGCCCTGTTAGCCCACAGAGCTAATGTTTATGGATTATTTTGAATAAAAATAGAAATTGTACCTCCCAGTCTCAAAATTTGGGAAAGTTACATTTGCCTTATTTAAGTTTCTTTCTCAGGAAACCAACTGATATTGTTTGCATGTTGTTCCCTGTAAATCTAATATTGAATTGTAATCCCCAATGTTAGAGGCAGGGCCTGGTGGGAGGTGGCTAGATCATAAGGATGAGTTTCTCCTGAATGATTGAGTGTCACTTCCCTGGTACTGTTCTTGTGATAGTGAGTTCTCATAAGATCTGGTTGTTTTAAGTGTGTGGCACCTCTATCCACCACCCCATCTCCTGCTCGTGCCATGTAACTTGCCTGCTTCTGCTTTGCTTTCCCCCATGAGTAAACACTCTCTTAGACCTCCCCAGAAGCCAAGCAGATGCCAGCATCATGTTTCCTGTACAGCCTGCACAACTGTGAGCCAATGAAACATTGTTTCTTATTAAACTACCCAGTCTCAGGTATTTTTTATGGCAACACAAGAATGGCCTAATGCACCAACCATCAGGCCTCCAAGATAATATCGTGAAACTGAAGCTTATCATATCACCACATCTGATCAAGGACATGCCAAACCCCTCACTTGTCATGATTGCCTTAAATGCCTACCTGCTTTCTGTTGAAGGCTTCAAAGCTTCAAAGCTTCTTCCTCACCCGTCCCTAACTTTTGTTTTTACACACATGGTGCTTCCCTGCTCTTTAAACTCCTAACTTTAGATGATAGAAGAGATGGATTTGAGACTGATCTCCCATCTCCTTTACCACAGATCCCAAATAAAGCCTTCTTCCCTGACACAACTTTTTGTCTCAGTGATTGGCTTTCTGTGTAGCAAGCAATGGGGACATAGAACAAATCCCTAGTGTTTCAGTATCAAAATCATTGTGAATGTGATTTAGGGCAATCATTACATGCCAGGAATCAGAGGTAAGCAGTATGGGTAGTATCCATTGATGGATTATATAAAAACTTTGCTTTTTGATGATAACAAAAGGCAATCAATTCTATTTAGACAGTGAAATAGAGTTGAGGTTGATTAGGTGTAGACACTAATTGATAGGTGCCACAAATCCTTACAAATTTATCCATTACCGTGACTGTAAGTGACCGAAGTTTCCTTGGTTAACTTGGTATTTAAAGAAGAACACTGCAAAAGCAATAGTTTTGATTGAAAAAAAATGATAATAGTGTCAGGTAAAATAATTTTCAATAATTTTTTTCTAAATTAATTCACCTGTCCCTTTGTTCATTCATTTATTCATTCCTTCAGTCAATCCTGTAGCCAACACATCTTCCTGATGATTTCTCTCTTTGCCTAAAGATATAACACATACATGGCCCAGTCTACTAGGAGTCAGAGACCATAGGAAAGACAAATACTAAATCAATAAGATAATAACTAGATGTATAATTATATATTGTGATGAATACTATAAATGATAAGAACAGGGTTTTATGAAATAAACTGAGGATACCCAAGTGAGTTTATAAAAGCGATGTTATAGTCATGTGTCAATATAATGACATTTTGGTCAATATGGACCACATATATGACAGTGGTTCCTTAAGTTTAGAATATCCTATTTTTACTGTAATTTTTCTGTTTAAATATTTTAGATACATAAATACTTGTATCACAATTGGTCAGTATGAACCACATATATGGTCCATAAGTTTCTGTTATCCTATATCCTATTTTTACTGTATTGTTTTTCTGTTTAAATATTTTTAGATACATAAATACTTACCTTGTTTCATAATTGCTTACAGTATTCAGTACAGTAACATGCTGCTAAGGTTCATAGCCTAGGAGCAATAGGCTATGTCATCTAGGTTTGTGTAAGTACACTCTAGGATGTTCATGTAATGATAACATCACTTACCAATGCATTTCTCAGAACATATCCCCATTGTTAAGTGACATACATCTGTATAGAGTTTATAAAAAGCCATTCCTATGTAGTCTACTTGGATTTTGCTTTCCATACTTCTTGGGTTTAATTTGCCATAGCACTCACAGAACTCAAGGAAACAGTTTACTTATATTTATTTACCTATTTATAATAAAGAATATTACAAAGGAATACAGATGAATAGCCAGATGGAAGCGATGTGCAGGGTTAGCATGGGGGAAGGGCCATGAAGCTTTCATTTCTTTTCCAGCAGCACTATCTTGCAAGAACCTCCGCATGTTCAGCTATCCAGAATCTCCTGGAATCTAGTCCTTTTGGATTTTTATAGAAGTGCCATATGTAGACACAACTGATTAAAGAAATGGCCATTGGTGATCAACTTAACCTTCAGCCTTTCTCCCCTTCCTGGTGGTTGGAGGATGGGACTGAAAGCCCTAAACCTCTAATTTTGTCTTTGTCTTTCCTGTGAATGACCCACATCCTGAAATCATACAGGGACAGCCAGACACCTGTCAACCCATTAGCATACAAATGACATTTAAAACTCCTGAGATTCCAAGAGTTTTAGGAGCTGTGTCAGGAAACCTGGGGGAAGACCAAATCTATCTATATATATCCATATATATATTTCACAATATCACAGACAGCCTCTATAGCAAATTGATATACATTTTATGTTTCTAGAAATATTTTATATATTAATCTGTATTTATCCTGGTTTATCACATATAAAATAAAAAAGGGCTTACATTTTTTAGTGTTTCTTAATGATACAAAAATGTCACTTTTCATACATGGGCTAGCAGAGGATTCACGGGAGGTTTCAATGACAATTTTATTTCTAATTATTACAAGTTAATTTAAATCACTCCAAAAAACTCCATGTCTGACTAAGTCTGCTTTTTGGCATAAGAATCTTTTCTTATAAACACTAGCAGAGAATAGATGTTATGATTCCATTCTATATTACATAAATTAATCATCATTCTCTAAAAATTAAATGATTAAGTCATATCAAATTTGCATTATGATGACTTAAAAGGGAAAAGTGTTTACTTGAATGCATGCAACGAACAAAGGGAAAACTGCAAAAACCACCTATTCAGAAACTAACAATTAGGCTGCTTTGAGCAGTCACTCATGTAAGCTTTGAAATTCACCGTTAATAGGAATGTAATGTAAGGTGCTGGGCCACTGGAGCCATTCCTTTGGAACCCTAACGTTTGCTCTGCTAAGGATCTTTGTGTGCTGATGGTCTCCAGTCAATGTTTCATATCATCTTCCATCTCCCACACTGGGTATAATTAAGGGGAGCCATTTGTTGCCTAATATATTCTTCTGGAACAGTTCTCAATCTGCCAGATCCTCCTGGTGAGTGAGATGGAGAAGCATGTTGATTTCTAGGCCGTCTGGCATAGATTATATACCATAGCTTCACTTTCTAAGTGGTCCCTGAGTTCCCTGAGTGCCCTGAACAAGAAACTGTCTTTAAAAGGCCCAACTGACTATTTCCTGAGAATCATCCTTTATTATATCCACCCAGAGAATTCATTTGTGCAGTATTCATTTTTAGCTGAGGGTACTCAGCTTTTCTTTCTCCAAGGGACTTAGAATTTATGCGTGTGTTTGTTTGTTTTGCTTTGGGTTTTGATTTTTATCCACCTTAATCTTCTATATTAGCAATGGTCTGCTAGATCCTCTGTGCAAAGGTAAATATTTTAAATAAGTCCATGGTCTTATACATTTGTTTAGTTGAAAGTAATTACAAAACAAATGTAAGTATGGCAAAGTAAATGTGCTTAATCTATTCAGAGAAAAGGGAGAAGATTTACACATCTAATAAATGAGATACAAAGCAACAGGGGTTGTATTTTTATATTCCTCATATCACCTACTTAGTGCCTGTCACTTAGTAGAATATGAGTATATGCTACAAATCAGTTGACTTGAGCAATGTTGCACTTAATTCTCCCTTTTAAAAACATATGAGTCATTTTCTTTCACTGGTAACTGAATTTAATAAAATGTATCGACAACAGGGTTGTTTGTCTTTTTTAAAACACCCATATGAAATAAAAACACAACTATTAGTGTATTCTGCCCATTGAAACTGAAGTGAGAAAACAAACAAAAACTTGAAATTGAAATTGACTCTGGGTTATTTTTAGGCTTCTTCTTTCCTTTCTTCCTCTCTCCCTCCTTCGTTTTTTCCTTTTTATTCAAAAACTATATTGTTAATTTCTGTATCTGAGAGAGATGCATTTTTGTAGTCAAAAGAGTAACTGAGATTTGTGTTGTAAGGAGCAAATGTCAGCAAATGTTAGCAGTTCTGATCAGACTGAAATAATTATTTATTAAAAATAAAGTCTCCCTAAAACAGTTTAGACTAAAATAAAACAGATCATGACCAGTCTTTGCTTTCTCACTTTGAATTGTAGGTGACAACACCCTCAAAATCTCTTCTGCCACGATCCTTAATAAACAGTTTAACCACACTTATTGTCAAGCAGTGAGAACATAGATGAGTAGAGAATTGTGTCACACACTGAAGACTTCTCTCTCTGACATATCATGATTCATGGTAATAATTTTTCATTTATTCATTCATTTTTTTAAAATGAAAATGAGAAATTGACCAGAGTGGTGAATAAGACAAATTTCCTCAATCATTTATTTAGAGCTATTAGAGGAAACATAAAATAAACAAATAAATATATGATATCAGTTTGTGTTATATGCTATGCAAAAAAAAAAAAAAATGAAGTGAGGTTATGGATAAGAGAGAATAAGATTAGTAGAGTCTTAATATGGCCATGATAATGAAAGCTCTTTCTAAATAAGTGACTGTATGGCTTTATGACATGTCAACTTAGCTAGGTTATGATCCCCAGATATTTAAAACAGTATTGTAGAAGTGCCTGTGAAGAAATTGTGCAGATGTAACTAAAGCCACTACTCAGTTGACTTTATGCAAGGATTACTCTTCTGGATGACCCCGACAATGAGTCAGAAAGCCTTTAAATCAAAGTTGAGACTTTTCTGAGAGATAGGAGCATTTCTTTTCTTTTAATTTTGTTTCTTTTTATTGCATTTTAGGTTTGGGGGTACATGTGAAGAACATGCAAGATAGTTGCATAGGTACGCACATGGCAGTGTGATTTGCTGCCTTCCTCCCCTTCACCTATATCTGGCATTTCTTCCCATGCTATCTCTCCCCAACTCCCCACCCCCCGCCGTACCTCCCCTATTTCCCCCCAACAGATCCCAGTGTGTAGTGTTCCCCTCCCTGTGTCCATATGTTCTCACTGTTCAACACCCACCTATGAGTGAGAACATGCGGTGTTTGATTTTCTGCTCTTGTGTCAGTTTGCTGAGAACGATGGTTTCCAGGTTCATCCATGTCCCTACTAAGGACACGAACTCGTCATTTTTGATGCATTTCTGCCTGAAGATAGCAACTTCATGCCCATGGAACTGTAGCACACATGATCTTCCTTTCCTGACTACCTGCCCTGCACACTTTGGACTTGATAAGGCACCCTCCACAATTACATAAGCCATTTTCTCTAACAAATTTCTCTCTCTCTCCCCCACCGCCCTCTCTCTCTGGAATTTCTAGTTCTGGGGTTTGGGGAACTAGAAATAGTGAGCTGAACGATGGGGTGGTGGTGAGAGATAGTAATACCTCGGAGTAAGATAATGAGCAAGAACTAGTTATGAGTAACAAAAAGCTCCAGCGTAACTGAAAGTGTGACTGAGGAAAACTGGTAGCAAGATTAACTGGGGAGATAAAATCAATGAACTGAGAGGACAAGCTATTGAAAGTATCATTTATGTGGATATTAAATTTATCAAGACTGATGATCGATTTCATCTGGAAAGATTGAATGGAAGTCTGATGTCAAATCCTCAAAGAATGCTGTAGGGTTTCCATATAACTGTAGCAAGAAGTGTTGGGTGCCTTAGATAATTCTGGACAAAATACCAGAGTGGATACTTTTTTTCTTTCTTTTTTATTATACTTAAGTTCTGGGATACATGTGCAGAACATGTAGGTTTATTACATAGGTATACATGTGCCATGGTCATTTGCTGCACCCATCAACCCGTCATCTACATTAGATATTTCTCCTAATATTATCCCTCCCCTACATCCCCACTCCATGACAGGCCCCAGTGTGTAATGCTGCCCCCCCCCCCATGCCCATATGTTCGAATTGTTCAACTCCTGCTTATGAGTGAGAACATGCAGTGTTTTGTTTTCTGTTCCTGTGTAGTTCGCTAAGAATGATGGTTTCCAGCTTCATCCATGTCCCTGCAAAGGACATGAACTCATTGGCTTTTATGGCTGCCTAGTATTCCATGGTGTATATGTAACAAATTTCTTTATCCAGTCTATTGTTGATGGGCATTTGGGTTAGTTCCAAGTCTTTGCTATTGTGAACAGTGTTACAATAAATATACCTCTGCATGTGTCTTTATAGCAGAATGATTTATAATTCTTTGGGTATATACCTAGTAATGGGATTGCTGGATCAAATGGTATTTCTGGTTCTAGATCCTTGAGAAATTGCCACACTATCTTCCACAATGGTTGAAATAATTATCACACCCACCAACAGTGTAAAGGTGTTCCTATTTCTTCACATCTTCTCCAGCATCTGTTTTTTCCTGACTTTTAATGATTGCCTTTATTAAAAGTGTGAGATAATATCTCATTGTGATTTTGATTTGCACCTCTCTAATGACCAGTGATGATGAGCTTTTTATCATGTTTGTTGTCCACATAAATGTCTTCTTTTGAGAAATGTCTATTCATATCTGTTGCCTACTTTTTGATTTTTATTTTCTTGTAAATTTATTTAAGTTCTTTGTAGATTCTGGATATTAGCCCTTTGTCAGATGGATAGATTGCAAACAATTTTCTCCCATACTATAGTTTGCCTGTTCACTCTAATGATTGTTTATTTTGCTGTGCAGAAGCTCTTTAATTTAATTAGATACCATTTGTCAATTTTGGCTTTTGTTGCCATTGCTTTTATGTTTTAGTCATAAAGTCTTTGCCCATGCCTATGTCCTGAATGGTATTGCCTAGGTTTTCTTCCAGGGCTTTTTTGGTTTTAGGTCTTACATTTAAATCTTTAGTCCATGTTGAGTTAATTTTTGTATAAGATGTAAGTAAGGTTTTTGATGAGTTCATGCCCTTTGTAGGGACATGGATCAACCTGGAAACCATCATTCTCAGCAAACTGACACAAAAGCAGAAAATCAAACACCGCATGTTCTCACTCATAGGCGGGTGTTGAACAATGAGAACAAATGGACACAGGGAGGGGAGCACTACACACTGGCGTCGTTGGGGGGAAATAGGGGAGGGACAGTGGGGGATGGGGAGCTGGGGAGAGATAGCATGGGGAGAAATGCCAGATATAGGTGAAGGGGAGGAAGACAGCAAATCACACTGCCATGTGCGTACCTATGCAACTATCTTGCATGTTCTTCAAATGTACACAAAAACCTAAAATGCAATAAAAAAAAAAAAAAAAAAAAAAAATCCTGAAAATAAAAAAAAAAAAAAAAGATGTAAGGAAGGTGTCCAGTTTCAGTTTTCTGCATAGGGCTGGCCAGTTTTCCCAACACCATTTATTTAATAAAGAATCCTTACCCATTGCTTGTTTTTGTCAGGTTTGCCAAAGATCAGATGGTTGTAGATGTGTGGCATTATTTCTGAGGACTGTGTTCTGTTTCATTGGTCTATATATTTGTTTTGCCACAAGTACCAAGCCATTTTGTTTACTGTAACCTTGTGGTAAAGTTTAAATTCAGGTAGTGTGATGCCTCCAGCTTTGTTCTTTTTGCTTAGGATTGTCTTCACTATACAGGTTCCTTCTTGATTCCATACAAAATTTAAAGTAGTTTTTTTGAGTTCTGTGAAGAAAGTCAATGACAGCTTGTTGGGGATAGCATTGAATTATAAATTATTTTGCACAGTATGATCATTTTGATTCTTCCTATCGATAAGCATGGAATGTTTTTCCTTTTGTTTGTGTCCTCTCTTATTTCCTTGAGCAGTGGTTTGTAGTCCTCCTTGAAGAGATCTTTCACATCCCTTGTAAGTTGTATTCATATGTATTTTATTCTCTTTGAAGCAACTGGAAATAGGAGTTCACTCATGATTTGGGCTCTCTGTTTGTCTATTATTGGTGTATAGGAATGCTTGTGATTTTTGCACATTGATTTTTGTATCCTGAGAATTTGCTAAAGTTCCTTATCAGCTTAAGGAGTTTTTGGGCTGGGATGATGGGACTTTCTAAATATACAATCATGTCATCCACAAACAGAGATAATTTGACTTCATCTCTCACTATTTGAATACTCTTTATTTATTTCTCTTGCCTGATTGCCATGGCCAGAATTTCCAATACTATGTTGAATAGAAGTGGTAAGAGAGGGCATCCTTGTCTTGTGCCAGTTTTCAAAGGGAAATCTTCCAGCTTTTGCATATTCAGTAGGTTATTGTCTGTGGGTTTGTAATAAATAGGTCTTATTATCATGAGATACATTTCATGAATACCTGGTTTATTGAGTGTTTTTGGCATGAAGGGGTGTTGAATTTTATTGAAGACCTTTTCTGCATCTATTGAGATAGTCATACAATTTTCATCATTGGTTCAGTTTATGTGATAGCTTATGTTTATTGATTTGTGTATGTTGAACCAGCCTTGGATCCAGGGATGAAGCTGACTTGATCGTGGTGGATAAGCTTTTTAAATGCACTGCTGAATTTGGTTTGCCAATATTTTATTGAGGATTTTTGCATCAATGTTCATCAGGGATATTGGCCTGAAATTTTCTTTTTCTATTGTTTCTCTGCCAGGATTTGGTATCAGGATGATATTGAACTCATCAAAAGAGTTAGGGAGGAGTCCCTCTTTTTCTATTGCTTGGGATAGTTTTAGAAGAAATGGTACCAGCTCCTCTTTGTACCTCTCATAGAATTTGGCTGTAAATCAGACTGGTTCTGGACTTTTTTCAGTTGGTAGGCTATTAATTACTGCCTAATTTCAGAACTTGTTATTGGTCAACTCAGGGATTCAACTTCTTCCTGGTTTAGTCTTCGGAGTGTATATGTGTTCAATAATTCATCCATTTATTCTAGATTTTTAGTTTATTTGCATAGAGGTGTTTATAGTATTCTCTTACAGTGATCTGTATTTATGTGGGATCAGTGTTTATATCCCCTTTATCATTTTTTAATTAAGTCTATTTGATTCCTCTCTGTTTTCTTCTTTATTAGTCTGGCTACTGATTTATCTATTTTGTTAATCTTTTCAAAAGCCAGATCCTGGATACACTCAGTTTTTTTATAAGAGTTTTTCACGTCTCTATCTCCTTCAGTTCTGCTCTGAACTTAGTTATTTCTTCTGCTGGCTTTTGAATTTGTTTGCTTTTGCTTCTCTAGTTCTTTTAATTGTGATGTTAGGGTGTTTATTTTAGATCTTTCCTGCTTTCTACTGTGGGAATTTAGTGCTATAAATTTCCCTCTAAACCCTGCTTTAGCTGTGTCCCAGAGATTCTGGTATGTTGTGTCTTTGTTCTGACTGGTTTCAAAGAACTTAAGGTGCCATGAGATTCAGTGTCTGGTGAGGGCCAACTTCCTGTTCATAGAATCACCCCTTCATGCTGTGTTCTCACAACTCATGTATAATGGAAAAGGCAAATGAGCTCCCTAGGACCTTTCCCTATAATAGCACTAATCCCATTCATTAAGGCTCTACACAAATGATCTCACCACACCCCAAAGACCTCACCTTTTCATATCATCACCTTGGGTGTTAGGGTTTCAACCTATGATTTTGGGGGGAACACAAACATTTAGACTATGGCAAATGGCATTTTAAAGAAGAGGTGGGGACAACGATATGAGGTTGGTCATGAGAAGCAAAAAAGACATCAACCTTACCTCCAGTCACAGTAGTACCCTTGATATGGAAAGGAAGAAAAAGAACACCAGAAAGCAGTGTGCTCAGTTAAGGAGGCTTGGTTTCTTAAGGAGCTTGTGGAAACAAAGTTGATGCTACAGACATAGGCTGGGGTGGTCCTACAAAGTGCTCATGGTGATCTGTCCTCCTTAAATCAGTGGACAGTTTTATGGCTATGGTTGTCCCTGGAAAAACTGAGGAAAACAGAAGGCTTCCCACTCAGCACCACGAAAGTTTCCTATTAGCATCATTTTGTGTCCATACAGTGTAGCAGGTTTGCAATGCACACATAACTAGCCATGGGGTAACCTTGTTCACAGCCATGTGAATTCTCTTTATGCAGAGCAAGAATGCGTTTATTTACCCAGCTACCTAAATAAGAACTTTCTCTCTCCCTCATCCCCTGTCTTAAATCAATCACCAAGTCCTTCACAGCTCTCCAAGGCTGCTACTTCTTTTTCGAGTTTGCCATCTTCTGTCTTGGCATTCAGACCACTCTCATTTGTCTTTGGTTTTATTACAACTTTGCTGCAGCATCCAGGCTTGTCTCCCTCCCTTCAGTCTTCAAGCCTCTAATCCTTTTACATTGTCTACAGCCAGAGTCATAGTTTTAAAATGTAAAACTAATGCTACATTTCCCAATTAAAAATGCTTAATATGCTGACAAAGACGTATCTAAGAAAAAAAAAAAGAAAAAAACTTAATAGCTCTCTCATGCTTCCAAGATAAAGTTCAGTCTCTTGCCACAGCATCCAATACCCTTATGATCTGGCTTGTTTATAATCAATCCTCACTACTGTCTTTGCTGCTTCTGACCTTGAACTCTCAATTAGCTATACTGAACAACTGATATTTCTTCAATACACCATGCGGTGTACACCATTGAATTTGCCCTCTGCTTGGACCTTGTAGCTTCCTACTACTCATTCTTGGGTCTCCCCTTAGATGCCACTTCCTCTGAGAAGCCCTCCATGATAATGCAATGGATGACCTTTCTCTGTTTCCAGAGACCTCTATTCTTATTTTGCCCACAGCACTTATCAGTTAGGCTTGAAATGGTCTGTTTTTATGTCTGTCTCGTCTGCTAGAACAAGTTCTTTGGCAAAAATTATGTTTGGTTTCCCTCATCGTTAGCATCTGAGGGACTAGCATAGCATGAGGCATGCATTGCAAAGTCAGGGAAAAACAGCATCAGTAAAGGGAAAAATCGTTAGCCAATTAAAATAAAGAGCAGCTCTGATTATGTATGAGAATGTTCTCTGCCTACCCACATACATAGACATTTCTAGAGATTTACAGTTAAGAAAAGATGTCCTTTCTTTTGGCATGAGTAAAAGTTCTTTCAACAGATTTAGGAACAATTTGTATATCTAATACCACTTAAATTAGAGCCCAAGGAATGTTCAGTAAGGGCAATTTTACACAGTGGATAACTTAGGTCTTGCAGCCATCCAACTTTTGCTCCAGTTCCACCATTGTTCTCTCTCAGTATCTTTGTTGACATCTACATATCAGACTATTTGAAATGTATGCCTGCATGAACACTAATTGAGGACATAGTTTTATGTCTTTCCCAGAGCTTCCTCCATCTCTTGCTAATTAAGAAATAGAACTGGGCAGGCATGGTGGCTCAGGCCTGTAATCTCAGCACTTTGGGAGGGCGAGGCGGGTGGATTACCTGAAGTCAGGAGTTCAAGACCAGCCTGATCAACATGGTAAAACCCCATCTCTACTAAAAATACAAAAAAATTAGCAAGCTTTGGTGATGGGCACCTGTAATATCAACTATTTGGGAGGCTGAGTCAGGAGAATTGCTTGAACCCAGGAGGCAGAGGTTGCAGTGAGCTGAAACCATGCTATTGCACTCCAGCCTGAGTGACAAGAGTAAAATTATATCTCAAAAAAAAAAAAAGAAGAATAAAAGAAAAAGAAAAAGAAAAAGAAATAGAAATCAAGCTATAACATTATATTATATTCAAGGCAGCATTATCTCTTAATTGCATGTAGAAGACTTCTAGGGACATTGCAATTGGTCTGCCATGACATCTTTTTATTTATTCAAAAAACAAATTTTAAGCTTATGTTATATGCCAAGCTTTGGGGATACAACAGTAAAGACCATCAGCCAGGTAACTGTTCTCCTACTTCTTATGAACTAGGAGGGGAGGCAGCAATGAACAAGTAAAAGTATAATGTGTTCATTGAAGGAGTAAAACAGAGTGCTACAGGTGCACCTCTGGGGTTTGGGAAAGGCTTTTCTAAGGAAGTGATACATAAGCTGTGGCAGATGAAAGAACTAGTTAAAAAACTGTAGCTCATTTAGTAGGCCCTGCTTTCTTGATGCCTCATGAAGAAACCTACCCTCTTGCTACTAGGGCTGCTGCTTTATCTTGCTAGTCCTGCAGTCACAGTCACCTGAATGATGGCTCTTATTGCTACCAGAGTTGTGAGAGCTGCTGCAATGGCGCAGCCTAAAAGCTCCAAAACTGTGTGCCATTCTCCCAAGAAAACTCAATGAAAGGAAACCGATATGGCAAAAATGGTGACACGGAAACCCTAACTGCTGCTACCCACACTGAAGCCATCTCATCACACCCCAGTACCACTCTGTAGTCACTAGCACCATCCATTGTATACACTTACCTACAGCATACCAATGCAGGACCACCGCATTGAAAATACCCCATTTCTCCTATGTCTTGTGCCCATCTATTTCGTTGTCCTTGAATCCCACAGAAAGAATTATGCGAACCACTCTAAGTTTTTTTCATTTTGTAATTGCAGATCTTTCTGGAAAGACTAAGCTGTGGGCCCATGGAGATGGGAGCAGGTGGATAAGACAAGTTTGCATAGCAGATGCCTTATTGTACTCAACATTGCTCTTCATTTAATCAAAGCCAAGCTTTTGATACCACTTCCTTTCACTTAGGATTTATAAGGATATTTAAATTAGACTCAACTAATACTATTCTGCAATGAGTTGCACAGGAAATGCTTGATACCATAGTTGTCATAGTACAAAGAAACAAATTACCAAAGCCGTATTAATGAAGAACAAGTTATTATTCAGTGCTACATAGGCATTGATATGGTTGGGCTTTGTGTCCCCACCCAAAGCTCATCTCAAAATGTAATCTTCATAAGCCCCACCTATTCAGGAAGAGACCAGGTAGGAGGTGATTGGATCATGTACGGTTCCCCCAATTTGGTTCTTGTGAGTTCTCATGAGATCTGATTGTTTTTTAAGGCAGTTTTCCCTGCTGTTGCTCACTCTCTTCTGCTGCATTGTGAGGAAGGTCGTTGCTTTCTCTCTGCTATCTGCCATAATTGTAAGTTTCCTGAGGTCTTCCCAGCCATGCCGATCTGTAAGGCAATTAAACCTCTTTCCTTTATAAATTACCCAGTCTCAGGTATTTTTCTTATAGCAGTGTGAGAACAGACTAATACAGTCATCTTCATTTAAATGTAGATGATAGACACCCTATAAATACAAAGATTTTTAAAAGAGGCAAGCAGCCAAGACCATGCATTTAGGAACATATTTAGAAGATGCCTTTTTAGTAAATGTAAATGCATTTCTGGTTAGCAGATTCAACCTAGGAAATGATGAAGCATTTGTGAAATATTTTAAAGAGATTTTCATATACTAATCAGCTAAATGTATACAAAATCAGGGTAACTATTATTTAGAAACATTCAGATCAGACTGGCTAATTGAAAATTTTGTCACATAAATGTGAAATGACAAATTTACTACCTAAAGCTATTCATCCCTAAATTTTGCATACATTAACGTCATTATATCACTTCCTGTCTGGAATAGTAAAATGGGTAGTTATTATTTTTTTATCAGTAAGAATTGTCTCTCCTATAGCATGCTTTCCAAATGCTTTCTTATTGCTTTTCTTAGATGAGACATATTTTCTGGGAAAGAGTCAAGTTTTTTGAACTTTTGTCATAAAAGAAAATTATATATTAGGGACAGGAAAGATAATTCCTGATACAAATCTCTATATTGTTGATGCACAGGTCAGTGTTCAGTGGACTATACAAAGTGTCAATTGAATAAACTGATACAATAGATAAACTGGGTAATTACTCAGGGTATTTACTTTATATCTAATAAACCTATGTATCTCTGAGGTTGATATGCCATAAACCTGCACTTACTTGAACTGTTCCTACTGAGCCCTCTCATTGACCATAGAAAAGGTCCCTTCTTAGCCAAAACAAGATTGACTCAGATTAGATAAGATCCAGAAGACTGGATAAGAAATATTTACCAACATATCTCACATTCTACTTCTACCTCAAATGCTTCCAAAATGAAGACCTTATCACCATATTTCTTTCCTTAATTAATTTTCTATACTCAGTATTTTGAATCATTTTCCCAGTTAGTATGTTTTGGGTTCTTTGCAGCTATTCCACAATATAATAAATTCCAGAATTTCAACTTTGTGATCCTTTATTCTTAAGATATTAATTAAAACAATCAATAAAAATCAAAACATAATTTGATATCATTCGAGTTGTTAGGTAATACATTCAGTGCTGTTAGGCAAAAAAATGATGTGATTCACAAAGTGATAGTAAATTTAAAAAATTAATTTATCTCTTCAGAGTGTTTAAGAATACAAATATAAGGCAGCAAATGAAAGGAAACTCATAATTGATTTTATCAGAAGGAAATGGGTTGTGTTTCTTAATCATAGCTCTTGTGATTAAGTCACTCAAATTAACCTCAAGAAGATAAAAAGCAGAGAAGTAGGAGGCATGTGAAAATGAGGTGGGTATTGAGTGTAAGGCTATTGGACTATTTCATGGAATCTGAAGAAAGACATATATTTAAGCTTATTCAGGAACTGAATCTCATTATTATTAATTTTATTTTTAGGATCTTGCTTTTTCCCTTTCTGGGCCTTGAGAATATTAATCCTGAAGTGCTAACTACTTAAAGTTCTATAAGGAAGTCTGTGTTGTCTTTTTTATCTTCTTATTACTATATATTTTAGTATTTAACTATCCAGTATGCTTTCATATTGTTATTTAAGAATAAAAAGCCAGACATTAATGCACTTGTATACATTTTCTTTTGAAATTCTTTAAAAAAATTTCAAGTCCTTAATTTTGTTATTTGCAAACTATTTTCCTAATGTTTGAACAAATGAAATTTACATCATTACAAGATATGTGACAATATTAGGAAAGAGATGTTTTGGGATTGCAAGAAATTAAATAACTCCTATTTTTATTGTTACAAATGGCCAAGTCAAAAATAAAAGAAGAAAAAGCACATCTGGCTATAGAGAGTGATAAATTGTAGTGCAAGTTAAATATTGATGAAAATGAGAATGCATGAGTAAAGAGAAAGTTCACAGTAGATCTGAAACTATTAGGTGAGAAACTAAAGCTCTTCTGCAGAAACTGAGGAAATCAACAAATTGGCAAAACAGAATGACAGAATAACTGAGATATAGAGAATTCAAAATAACTAAATTTGGAAAATGAATAAAAGGTTGCAGATTCATTATATTAAATTTAATTACAAAATTCAAAGGCTAAGCAGAACTAGGTTTTAAAACCTTAGGGTTCACATATAATCTTCATTAATCTGCTAATTTAACAATGTAAATGATTTAATCTCACTTTGAACTCATCATCTTAAAACAACTTATATTTGACAGTGATTAGTGTGGTACTAATAAACAAATGGATATTGAGCCCTGGATTTAAATTTATAACCACAAGTCAGTTACATAAAATCAACATTTTATCAAATACATAAAATGTTTTTATCTGTAAAATAGAGTTGTATCTTTTTAAGGGAATAAAGTATTATAAAGTTCTCAAGCCAAGATTATTTTATGTAGTTTAGAAGGACATGCTTCTATTTGTTGTCACCACTATTAACGCATGCTGCCAGCGTACACACCCTAAAATTAACTGAACTGTATAACTCAGAATGACAACATTCTTACTCATGCTGGTAAGTTCTGGAGCTGATTTTCCAAAAGACTCAATTCATCTATCAAAATACCCAAAGTATTCATTTTCTAAAAATACTTAATTTAGTATTTATTACATTCTATCATGAAATTTCTGGTAACTTTTTTTTCTGGTAGTTCCTATCTACACTCCTACATAAGGCTATAAAAAACAAGATTTATTTTTTAAAAAAGACTACATATTGTTCAATTATATGCCTAAACCAGGGGAGATCAAGCTCTGTGGGCAAAAAGCCATGTTGCATGTTTAATAAGCTATGCACACAGAGCACACATGAGTAGAATTTGCTGTACTAATCAAATAAAAGACATAAAATGTTAATGAAACATTTAATGGTCTACATAATCATTATTGTACTGCATAGTAATTAGCCATAGAATTGTAAGAAACTGACTTGAAAGTCAATAATCATACCGTTCTTTTGTGACGGTTTGAGTTCAGTGTCTTCACAGCCTCTTTTTGTAGTGACATGACAAGAGTCTACTCAAACAGTATTGGGAGTTCTGGTCATTCATCTTATTAAAAACAGTTCATAGTCAGATCAGCTGAAGGAAAGGAAAGAGGATCCAAGAAAAGGGGTAAGGAAACTATTTCACAATGAATTAGTATGTACAAATGAAAGATACACTATTTGACATTAATTTTCTGGTTTTTAAATAATTTTAACATGACTGTCATTTTGGTTGTTTTCCAGACTATAAATAAAGCTAATTTGACACTTTTCCATGTCATCACATATTGCTGAATTTCTCTGTCTCTGTCTCTTGCTTTTAGGTAAAATAATATCTTGTGTGCTGAATTATCCTCAATGTTCATTTCCCATTAATGTCCCTCCTTAAAAAATCAACATAATATTTTTACAGCTCCCCAAATGCTTGAGAAGCGGGAGGGCAGCATAGACAATTATCCACTGCAATAAAATCAATATAATAAGAATGGGGGATTGTGCTGCGGGTTGAAGAAGAGGATGAAATTTTAGGCCAAGAGCCAAGTAAGGGGCTTAAAGGGAAGAGAGCCATGGTCCACAAGATCTAGGGTTGGATTTGAGCAGGGCAGGTGCCCGAAGAAGAATTTGAAATAGGTCATCATGCCAGTGCTTAGGTAACAGTCAGATCTGGAGACTGAGAGATTAAAGTGGCTGATGACAACATTGTCAGTGTTTCTCTGATTTTAAAAAAAGAAATCTTGGTAAACAGTCTCAGAGCCTGGGATTTTCTGTTTAAGACCATAACCCAAAGCAAAGTAAAAAGCTCTTATTTTTTCACTCATGCCAGCTACATGCAGGTGAGAGGAACATGGTAGAAGCTTCTACTGTGTTTTAAACCAAGCACAACACAGCAGTTTGTAACTGAGAGAGAAAAGCTTTTCTTCGCAGCCAGCAATCCTCCATGTAACTTTTTAATATGCATGTGGAAAGCAGAAAGGGCTAAAAGTCACAGGCTTACCTGCTCCAAATTTTCTCCCCATGGTGTTTGTCTGTTTTCATCTACACTCCCTCGAAGAAGTTGGGCGTTTATTTTTCCTCCCTGCATTGGCCCCTTTCTTTCAGCATCTTCTACTCCAGTGTCATTGGTCCCACAGAAGTACACACTCTTTACCCATTTTTCCCCTTTTCTCACATCTATATTTAAAAACAGAATAATACAAATGGTGCATGCTCCCAACTAGCAATCCTGATGATTTAACTCGTCTTACAAAGTACTTGTTAGAAAACATAAGATAATATTAAAGCAAATTTGATTTCTTCTGAACAGAACAATAATTTTATAGGAAGAAAACAGAGGTTGGCTGGCTGGCCTCCCATTTTGGGGGCCCAGATACAGAGAGCCGAGTACTCCCCAGTTTACAGTCCCTTTCAACTGCAGTCTGTCAGATCCCTCTCTTAGTTTTTTGTTTTTTTTCTTTCATTCCAGGATCGTACTCCAATTTAACCTCTTACCACTATAAGTATTTACTCTGTGTTTACTAATATTTCTGTATATGTATCTTTGAAAATATGTATCTTTGAAATATGTCTGTACCTTTGAAAATTATATATAGTACTGTTTTATACATGTATTTAAATTTGAATAAATTGAATTGTACTAAAAATCTAATAGCTTTTTCTTCTTTTGTTTCAAGACGATATACATGTGAGCATTATGAGAATATTTACGTTGTATATCAGATGTTTCACAAGGTTTCCATCACATTTCACTTTATTCAGTTCTATAATAAATTTCTTATGCAGACACTTTAAATTACTTTCAAGTCTCTGCTGTCAGAAAACAACCACCATCACCAAAGTCTTATTTGTATTTGTGTACTAGCTTCTCAGGTATAAAACTAAGTGAATTTGAATTTCTTGGTGATAAAATGTAGCTAATGTTATTTCCCTAATTCTCAAAATGACCACACTAGCCTACCTTCCCATCAGTAATGTGTCTATGTGTTTTCATCTACATTCCCTAGAAGAAACTGGGCAATTGTTTTTCCTCCCTGCATTTGCCACTTTCGTTCAGCATCTTCCACCCCAGAGTCATTGCCCCCACAGTCCTTGCAGTCAGCTTGCCTGCTTCTGAACATTCTTACTAATATTTATACCCAATACTCTAATTTTTGCTAAAATAATATTTGCAAGAGGATATCAGTATTGTTTTAGTTTCATTACTCACTTCGTAATGAGGCTGAACATATTTTCATATAATTTAGATTTCCTATTCCTTTTTGGTGTCTACTAATATTCGTATTAGGTTTCTTATATTTTTCACTCATCTTGGTTCCTTACATTACTTTTTTTGGTTTTTCTACTGCAAAACTCTCCCAGTCTGTCAAATGTCTGTGGACTCTGCCCATAGTACACTCTAATGCCTGTTTTTTTCCCCGAGTCTTACTCTGTCACCCAGGCTGGAGTGCAGTGGCGCCATCTAGACTCATTGCAACCTCCACCTCTCGGATTCAAGTGATTATACCCGCTCAGCCTCCTGAGTAGCTGGTATTACAGGTGGGTGCCACCACACCCAGCTAATTTTTGTATTTTTGGTTGAGACGGGGCTTCACCATGTTGGCCAGGCTGGTCTCAAATTCCTGATCTCAGGTGATCAGCCCTCTTTGGCCTCCCAAATTGCTGGGATAACAGGCAAGTCACTGCACCCCACCCCTAATGCCCTTTTTTCTCATTTTTAGGTCTCCAATTTTTTATCGTTCACTAAAGCCTAACTCAAAACACTATTTCTTATTAACCATGCTTTTACCACACAAGTATTATTAACTCATTTATAATCTATTATCTATAATATAATGTGTCACTTATATTATTTGAGAAATTAGATGTATTTTTATAATACACCCCTCAATATGATAGACTGTGTTTAATATAGTTACACCTTTTATGATGCCATTGTGTCTAACGTAGTGTTTAGGAAACAGCTGTCTATTTATTGATCAGATATATTTGCTAAGATCCTTAATATGTGATTGGCATCACCCATCAAGCATTATTGTTAGGTGATTCATTTATCAGTACATTTTATTTGGTCATAAAGTCCCAACAAGGTTTTATTATTGTTGTGCAATGAATGTAGCAATAAAACCTAATAGAAAAGACTAAGTAAATGTTCTTGTTAGTAAAGCTTATATCTGTATGCTAAACATATTGGAAAGCCGTTATTCCTTTTACATCAGAAGTACTGATTTACTTTGAACTTTTAATTTTCCTTTCCTACTAGTTATTTATCTCAAATTGTATGTAAACATTGTTGTTAATTTAATAGCAAAATGTTTTATAATACAGTGATACATGTATAAATCATTTCTCGATACAAATACATTCAGTGGCCCTCTAACCAGTTTCTATGAAGTTTATTCTCATGATTATTGTTGTGATGATCTTCACTCTGGTTGGAATGCTAAACATATGATTACTGTTTTTGAGGTTATAGGGTTGGAGATATTGTCACATTGTCCTGATTGAACTACTAACTATTGAAAAAAGGCTACATGCAAAGAATGAAAATATAAAAATGGCACCCATTTAATCAATTTCCCCAACCTTGCCAATTTTTCAACCCCACGCTCTGGACATATGAAACATTGATGAAGGGATCAGCGATGAATGCAAACATGGTATTAATAATCTTTTCTTAACCAAAACTTGACTATGATTGGGTTTCTTAATTGAAGGAGAGTCATTAATTACAAATTGGCTTCATATTAACTGAGATTGGCTTCAAGATAACTGAGATTATCTTAAAGAAAAAGTCCCCCTAGATTGTTTCTCTCCAGGTTGATGGCCAGATGAATAAGACCTAACTGAGTTAGGCTAGTCTGTTTCACCCAAGACTTTCACAACACAGAAACAGTTTATTCCCTGTGTCTACTATATTCATAAAACCTTAAATACTAGAGCAGATGGGTGCTTAATCATTGTTAATCTTGCAGAGGCTTTGCTGAAGTTGACAGACTTTAGTACCCTTTGGAAAATAAGCCACTTTAAAGGCTATATCACAAGGCCTATGAAATTTGTTAAAATTTAACAAATATTTTGAAAGAAATTATTAACATCTACATATAAATGTACCCAATATATTCTTCTCAAAACACCTTTCAGGCCTCTAAGTCCAAGCCTGACCATTAGAGCCTTGATGACCTGCATGTACACTTCCTGACGGTCTCCAGGAGTCAGAAAATCTGAAGTAAACTGATGGCCACAAAGAGAAGTGAAACGATTGGTTCCTGCCTCAACTGATTGCTCTCCCCTGGCAACCTTCAACTATTGTTCCTGCTCATCGCCCAGACATTAGGTTTCTCAATACCCCCACCCCTGTAACTATGTAATTTACCATACCCTCCCCTCTGCTTGCAGCAGACATCCCCACCCTTATGATCACGCCTGTTTGTAATAGCCCCTACCCTTGTGACTATGCATCCCATGTTTGCAATAGCCCCTACCCTTGTAGCCTGTTTATAAAAGGCCCTATCCTTGTGACCATGCATCCCATGACACCCCGGCAGTAACACCCCCTGCCCAATACTGCCCCGAACTGCAACTTCTGTAACTTTCCACTGCCTACCCCAAACCTATAAAATCAAATTTTATCCCACTGCCCTCTGCTGACTCTCTTTTCAGACTCAGCCCATCCACACCCAGGTGAATAAACAGCCATGTTGCTCATACAAAACCTGCCTGGTGGTCTCTTTACACGAGCGATGCTCCTAACAACACATACATACATACACACATATACATCTTGCAGTAAACTTTCTATTCACAAGTTAACATCTATATCTATTATCTTTGAACAAAAGCAAAGAGTATCTTTTCAGTTTCCTGTACAATATTGATAAGGCAGCATTTCTTAAATGAACATATGCAAACAGAGACTTTTTCTGCATATTGAGTTCTACTTTTTCTCTACATATTGAATGACAAAAGTTATAGTCTTCATGAAAAGATAATACATTTAAAATTTATTAACTTCCTTACTTAAATTCTCTAACCTTGCTTTTAATAAAAAAAAAATCTTGTTATTGCAAAGAATTGGCAACTTTATACAGACACATATTTATATAGTTTCAACTTGAAGAATTGTAGTAAAGGGTATAATAGCTTCAGTATGATAAACTTAGAACTGAGCCTTAGGGCACAAATCACCTTCAAATTTTACCAGTAAAAGGCATTTATTTCAGTGTCATGGATCTATCTGTCTTCAGGGTACCAACAGATTTTTCAGCCATCCCTCAAAATACACAAATGGAGTCCAGTCATAGAATTCTACTTGAAAAATGTTTTCATTAAACCACTTTATCAGAGTCTACACTTGTTACAAATTTCATCCAAGCTCTATGACAATCTTTCTACCCAATCTTGTTCCCTTTCTCCAATTCATTCTGTATAAATTTGAAGTGGTTAATTAATAAACAAGATCATATACCAATCCAAGTATAATATAATGAGATTGTTTTATGTATATGACCCCTAGAAAATTAAGGAGCATAAATCACCTTTGTGGTGACCCTGAGAAAACATTAACAAGTTTTGTACTTAGTGACTTGCACAATTTTCTAATAATTTATTTAAAGTAATCCATAAGCTCATGATTCTAATACATCCACTTCATTTTTATTTTGCCATGTTTTCCTCCAATTTTAACTAATACTTATGGTTTACATAAGATACTCATATGAGAAATAAAACTTTGTAATTTCTTTTCCTTAAATGTAATATTTTAATTTCAGGCTTCTTTTCTTTGATAGCATATAGCCTTCTAAAATACCATTTTTTATTTTCACAAGTTTTCCATAGAGTTAATGAACATAACGAATTAATTGATCTTTTTGTTTGGAACATTTAGTTTAGTCCAGCTTTTGCTTATTTATGCAAAACAATTAGCTATCATTTGTTTATTTTCCTTCAGATAATTTCTCTGTGTTTAGGTGCTTATACTAGAAATTATAAACTCTTACTTTTTTCTATTTCTGAAAAGTAGCATCAAATTACTTTCTAAAATAAATATAACTAGTTATACTGACACTAACAGAATATTCCTATACCCATATGAAAATAGTATTGCAACACTGGATATTATAAAAATATTTATTATTTGAAAATACTATAAATAATGTATTATTTAATTATTGGCTTATTGTGTTTTATTGATTTAATTATAGTATATAAGCAAATATCCACTGACTCATATAAATAAATCATGTGCTTATTCTTATCTACTTTGGAAAATAATGTTCCAAAATCATTTTTATTTAGAAGAGATATTCTAAGGAATATCGCTCCATATAGATAACTCTAGGAAAAGCTACAGACTTGATTACGTAAATAAGCCTATCTGACAACTCACTATATTTCTCTTTTTTAAAAATATATAAATACAAAAAAAGCATATATATAATATTGAGGATAATGCATCAGAATCACAATACAGAGAGATATTAGGAAAAGGTAAACATAGTTTTGTGGCTAAAGCACCAGAGACTTCTTCCAAAAACGTTAATCACAAAGGAAGATCCGTAAAACTAATATTATCCCACAATACACAAGTGCAATAATTATGGTCACAGTTTAACATCTTTATTTTAGCTTAACATACCAACCATGGTGTCTTATTGAATCACATGAAGAGGTCTCCTTGAGAAGGAAAGATAGAATGAGCACCTCAGGTTAATAGAGAAATGGATCCAGAGGAGGCAAGAGAACCACAGGAAATGAGAGAGGATTCCTAGAAAAAACCAGCTTCCAAGGTGTGTTTCCAACACCTACTTCAAAATGTTGCTATAAGGATTAAATGAGTTACTATGAACAATACCTTCTAAATAGACCCTGCTATGCAATGTCTATTGTCTGGCTACCTAATATTCAGGTCTGTAGACCCTAGAAATTAAGATGTTTCTTTGTGTTGCAACACTTTTTTCATCTCCTTCATCTGCCGTAACTGTATTATCCTCATATTTACCTGGGACAGTTCTGGTTCTTGCCTACTGTCAAGGTGTTATTACTCTGTGTTATAACTCCATTATATGGTGTTAAATACTCCCTTTTTCTTTTATGTTCAAAGGTCTCCCATTTTGCACAATAATTTATACAGTCACCCTATATTAACCTCTGTATTTTTCCTCCATAATACTTGTCACCATCTACCATACTGTATATTTATTGCAGGTGCATTTGTCTGTCCTTGCCAGATGTAAGCTCCACAGAAAATAACTGTCTTTTTAATTTGTTGTTCAATGTCTAAAAATATGTCTGATACATGAAAAAAACTCAGAAAATATTAGTTGAATGAATGGACTAAACATTTTGAGAACGGTAGAGCTACAGTTGGGAGAACTTCACATTTATGGCAGGAACGAAACGTGTCCAAGCCACTCAGAGTGCCAAAGTCAGACCGGTGATAGAGGTGATCTGATCAGCTGTAAAGGGAGAATTGCTGCAGTCTTTAAAGCAAGAGACACTTTCCGGAAACAACTTTAACATTAGTAAAAGCTTTTTTTAGAAAGCTTTCTTTACTGCTGTTACTAAATTTGCCTTCTTTTAATGTTAAATAAAGTTACCTTGATCACTTTCATCCAAAGATATCTGGAGATGGGAGTTGTTTCACAAAAATAGTGTGGTTTGTACTGAGCAACACTTGATTCCCTTTAAAATTACCCCAATCATGGACCGTATTTTAGTCAGTCACAAAGACTGTTGTATATACAGAATATAACATGACAACTTGACGGGTGTTGAAAAGAATGGCACAGCCACTCACCAACTGTACTTCACATTATTAGTATAATCACAAAATATTTATTTGGGTCCCATTGGCAAAGCATGCTGCTGAATTTCAGAAAGACTTCAAAATAACTTCCCTTGATATCTGAAATACTTGAAAGTATTTATATTAAATATAGTGTATATAACATAACAAATGTAACATAAAAATTTGAGCTTTAGTGAATGTCTGTTGTGTTCCAGATATTGATCTAGGCACTGGGAGGACACATCATCTCCCATCAAAGAGTGCTCCATCCAGTGGGTGAGAGAGACGGAATAACTTTTGTCAACTATCATTGGTGCTATGAGAGTATTAGGCAGCATATTGAAGGAGCAAATACAAATGTATAGAGTGTGGTGATTAATCATTGCTTTGACTTTCTACTGAGTAAAGTTTCTTATCAATGTACTAAATAAATAGAAGGATTTGAGTTTAGGGGGTTGGTCTTTCAAACTTCTTTGTGATAATGATAGTGACTGCCTTCAAATAATACCACAGGGATTGAAGAATCGTCGACTCTAGGAATTTGTACAAAAAGATAAAACCATAGTCTGTTTGTTCCAGAGAAATAAAATAAAATGACATCCCAAATTCTCTTTCAGTCTTTTGGTTTTATGAAATGCATCACTTGCCCCTAGGGTACGCTATTTGAAACTGTTTAATGCTCAGGGATAAGAGGGGAGTGTCTGTTTCTGTGTGGAAGGCTTTCCTGTCCTATGGACTTTCCATTGCCTCTAAAGCAGTCTTTTTAAAGGAACTTACAAATAATACTATTAAACAGGCTTACCTTTGCACTGCATTAATATTCATATTTAGGCCATGAAAGGGCCTTTCCCTGACATGTCAGAAACAGCCTTATATTTTACTTTCCATGCAGTCAGCCTTTCTAAGAGAAAACACAGGGTTTCAATTTATATTTTGGAAATCCAAAATAAACCCATCTTACATAAATGAACAGTGTCATTGGCTTCAATTTTCATCTCAATGTAAATGTCATTTCCCTGCTTACTGTTGAAGTTTTAAGTTCAGGCTTTGAAAAAAGCACTATCTGTTCCCGTTGTTATAAGCTACATTCCTGACAGCTCTCACATTAATGACAGCAGATTGCTTGCTTTAGTGCCTTCCTTTTTGGAGCTTATTTTGTCATCATTCAGCCATTCTTTGCCTGCTCACAAACAGAATACATTCTATTGAGATTTGGAGAAGTTATAAGCTTTTAGACTCAGAAGACAACTTCTTTTTCCAGCTTACTTGACAATTGACCCACAATTTACATAGAAATTGAAGCCTACACACCTTAGCTAGGTTTCGTTGAGGTAGAAAGGGGGATAGAAAATTACTCTTTCCCAGGTATCACATTTATGCTTAACACATTTAGAAGTAAGGATAAGCTGTCAGGAGGCATTGAACCAAAGAAATGAAATTTGATTTTGTGTTTTCTCTGCAGTATGAGAAAAAAAACCTAATTATGATTTTTAATTTAAAAAATATAGAAACATATCTTATTATTAATTTTAATGTAGTCAACGTAGAACAAGCAAATTGTTTGATGTCATTCAGTGACTTTTATGAGATTATACAGCTTGAAATACCTAATGGGCAAAATGTAGAATGCAGAGAGCTGAAAGCTGATTCTTTAAAGGAGATTCATTTCTGTGAAAGGATTTTGACAATATGGTGATGATGATATAGTCTGAGGACTATTGTAAAAGGCAGATGATGATATTGGATAACAACATGTTTGGAAAGGAAAAAGAGAGATAAGAGCAAAATATTATGTCATTTCTGGTTGTGGGAGATAAGACAGTTGCCTACTTTAGAAACAATGAGAATAGGAATGTTAAAGGAATATTTCAAGAGAAAAAATGGTAACCATAAAACATATACCTCCATATCTGTGGGATGAGATGATATTCATTAAAGCTCTTTCAGTTATTTGGAAGATGGTAGATGGAGCCAGATTGCTACATACTATTATTAATTGAACAAAAAGCTACATTTTTCTCTGAAACTTAAATTGTTGTGACATATAAAAGAAGATGATGGTGATACTTCTAGTAGAGGCTTTTTTTGCCATCAAATATGGCATAATAGACCCTTCAGTATTAAAGATATGTCAGACTCCATAGCCAGAGCTTTAGGATACAGGAGACCACGTACTTGCCTGGAAGCTTGAGCTGCAAATGTATTATGTGAAAAAAAGGACAAGGTCATGTTACTTAATGTTTAAGTGTGTAAAAATAAGTCAATGCAAATCTTAACGTATTGCTAGATTATTAGATTCCTTGACCAATGATGATCAATAGTTGAAGATATCAATGAAAAATCATAAAGTATTTTTCACTCTTCATGTTTTCTCTTTACATTGGGGAAAGTAGTACATTCTTGGTAACAATTTGTGATTAGTTTCTTCCTAATTCCTTGCCAACATTTTCTCCTAGTCTGTTCACTTGTTATATGCCAATGTACCATTATCTGAAGGTGACCCTGATAATAATGACACAGAAAAACATTAAAGAAAGGAATGGATCAATTGGAAGGAAGAGAGAGTATGCTTTTTCTGATTTTTATTTTTTGAGTCAACAAAACAAACACAAGAATTATTAATCAGAATGTGTCATGAGGCTTCTAAATGATGAGAATATTATCACAAATGTGATTCTGATTCTATAATCAAAAAGAATTCTGATGGGTGAGAGAAGGATTAGTTCCAAAGAAAGCCGTCTAACTGCACAAAGAGTGCAACGGTCAACTTGGATTTTTGCAAGAGGACATGAAGCAAAGGCCGAAAAAAGTCATAGAACCCAGGGCAAATACAGGAGACTGACATGGTTTGATAAGACAGATGTTAGGAAGGACAAAGCCTCAAATTAACATCCCAGAACTCATGTTTCTGGGAGAGCACAGCTTGGATTTGGGGACATTCTTCTGTAGTCCATGGAAAAGCGATCATTTCCACTGACACAGATCCTTTGGCATGTCTCCTCCACTAGATTGTGATCTCCATAAAAGAAGAAGACGTGCTTTTATGTCTTAAACTTTTAATGGAATTCCGTTATAAAGAAAGGAATTTAATAAGTGTTTGATGAATAAATGAAATATTGTGTGCACATTATGTCAAGGACAGCAAAAAGCGGGGTGGGATGCTTTTAAAAGTCATATATGATACAAGAAAATCAAGGAAAGGATACACTTGCTGCTGGCAGTCAACAACAATGAATATAGGTCTTTGGCATTTTGACCTTACATTTCCTGTTAATAAAAACAGTCTCGAAACAAAAGAAGATGCACTAAACCTAAGAGAAGTTGGATGCTTAATAAGAGTGAAAATTAGAAAAAACATTGACCTGCTCTGAATGAAGTTAAGCTTAGGTTGCCTAGCTTACTTAATTATATTTCAGTTTAAGAAAGATTTTATTTCATGTGTAGATCCGTTGAAGAATTTAAATGTTATAATGGGCTATCTTGAGAGATAGTGAGTTTCCTACCCATGAAGAATTTTAAACAAAGGGTGGTTGCTGACTTGGCAGAGATAAAATAGAGGAGACACAGCATCAGAGAGTGGTTAGACTGAAGTGTATGAAGATTCTTTGTCTTCAACTCTGAAGTTCTAAGCATATATGAAACTCTTGAAGTCATCTCTCATAAATCTTACAAGTTTTCTTCTAAGAAATTCATTTTCTCCTGCTGTTAATCTCCTTTAAGATGTAAAATCATTTTAGTAGAATATTAATTTGAATTATAATTATTACTTTATTAAGAGTTGTGCTTCAGCAAAAGTAGTATGAATTTTTGAGTTAACTCTGGTATAAAATACTAATTATGGGCATATAATTTGTTTCATTTATTGTTTGATTTCATCTTGGTTCTGCTCCTATTATGGTATAGTTTTGGGTAAGGTATGTAAATTTATAAATTTCAGTTTACTCATCTATAAATAAAAATAATACTTTTTTCATTGGGCTGCTCTGAGAATTAAATGAAATAATGCATAGCATAATGGTTAGCAAAGATCACAGTACATGATAATTGCCTCAATAAATGTTAAGGTCTAATTTGCTAATATGTAATTGTTCTGACCCTCAAGTTTTTCAACTGTGAAATGGAGTAAAGGAGAGTCATTTCAAAGAATTATAGTTAAGATTTAATGAGATGTGAAAAGCAAACAGCACAGTGCCTGACTCATAGTAGCAGATTAACAGTTGCTAACATTCTCTTCCCTTTTGAAGATCTTTAGGACTATTGGCAATGTTTGCCATACTTGCCCATTTCTGGTCTTAATTTGCATTAGCTGTGTTTCCCATTAATCTTGGGATACCCATGTCTAAATGCCAAACCAATTATCTCAAGGTTTGAAACAGCGATTCATAATGTTTTCTGGGAGCTTTAAACCTTTTTGAGAAACTGCTAAAAGCAAAGGCTCCTCTTTGAAAAAATACACATATGCGTATATAGCCACAAATTTTGCAACCGATTTCAGCTAGTTTATTATAGATTCCTCAAATCAGTTCATGGCCCTAGGGACTCCAAGTTAAACAGTTTGGTCTGCTGCACATCCAAGTTGTGCATGAAGACACATAAAGAATCAAAAATGGAATCATCCATTACACATTGCTATCTGACTGTATGCACATCAATCCTGTATTCATTTGAGTTAGTGCTTTCTAGCTTAGTTTCAATGCTTCCAGAGGTCTCACACATAATTTTTACTTTGGAGCATGACAAATACACTAGGGTTCACAAGTAGGCACCCTTCATACATACTAATTGATATTAAAATTAGATGAAGAAAACCTCACTTTCTGAGAAATGCCAGCTAGGATTTAAAGAAATGAAACCAAAATACCAACTTGTGTATTTAAGGGGCTATAGCAAGAAGTCAAGAACTTCAAATTAATAAACATTGAAAATAAATATGTGCATACATATTCAGGTAATAGCTTACCTAATTCCAAGCAACAAAATGTAATTTTCCACTTGCCTAGTTTTGTGGTTTGATTGAGCTACTCTTTAACTCTTTAAACATCTTCCTTCCATAGCTGTCTCTGATCTAATTGCACCAGCTAAGCTCAGAAGCTGTTTAAGTGTTGGAGAAAAGTATAGCTTTGTGAAATAGATTTCTCACACTTCCCAGGTATTTGCAAATACTAAAAAAAAAATAAAAAATAGATTTTTAGACACTCAATATCCTTCTTTCCAAATCACTGATTTTAAAAGTACTATGAAAAGATAAACAATTTCTGATAAATAGTTGTAATAGATAAACACCTATTGCTAGACCAGAAAAATGCAACAAGTATATTTAGAACTGTTCAAAATGGTAAGTAGAGTTCTTCCAAAGTGTGTTAACAAGAGATCTCAGTTTGAACTTAAAGCCTCGTTTTTCTCATGATAGTTTAATCCTGAATTTTGTCTTATGTTAACACCAAGTCAGGGTTTCTGAGACTGCATGTTACCTATTATCTGTGTCAGATGTTATGAAATAGTACTGTTTAATTTTATAACACACCTTGAAAAACATGTATTCAATTCAACATATTTTCTGTACCTTAGGTACTTATAAAGGGCTAGGTGGGGTACGGTGTCTCACACTTGTAATCCAAATGCTTTGGGAGGCCAAGACAGGAGGATCGCCTGAGGGCAGGAGTTCAAAATCATCCTGGCCAACAAGGAGACCCTGTCTCTACAAAATAATAATAATAATAATAATAATAATAACCAGCTAAGTATGGTGGCATATGCCTGTAGTCCTAGCTACTCAGGAGATTTTGGCAAGGGTATCACTTGAGTCTGAGAGGTAGAGGTTACAGTGAGCTATGATTGTGTCACTGTACCCCAGCCTAGGCCACAGAGAAGATTCTATTTCTAAAACAAACAAACAAACAAACAAACAAACAAATAAATAAATAAATCAAGTACAAAATAAAGAGGTATGCTATCAACTGCTTTTAGCATATCTTCAAGAAGATAATTATATTTACTATACTTTATTAACTATTTAATTTTAAACACTTCTGAAATTTAGTGGTTTAGAATTTATCAAAAAGTAAATAATTATTTTGTAAGAGTTTATGGCCAGATTCTGAGTCAAAGCCAATTCAAATTCTGGCCCCATCATTTACTATTTCTATGACCTTACAAACCTGTGGTTCTGACTTTGGTCTTTAGCCCCATCGCATTATGGCCAGAATGGTAGAACTGGTTTGATGGGTAGAACAAGATGAATTACTCAAAAAAACACATAAAGGAGCCTAGTTGATTCAATGTAACACTAAATGAAAATTTAAAGAATGTATGCAAACTGAGTGATACCAACTAGCTTTGAGTAACTAAAATTATTGTCCTAAGCAACTAGATTTTAATTTGTAAGTGATGTTTATGTTTCATGCACAATTCAGAAATCTCTACTCCAATGTATTAACTGAATGTATCTATATGACTTCAGAATTTGACACTTCTGCATTCTGTTTACATGAGATGAATGCAGATTTAAAAAAATTCTCCCTTAAAACTTTGCTACTCAGAATATGATCTGGAGACCAGCAGCATCAGCCTCTAGTGGAATTTGTTAGCTTCATAAATGCAGAATCTTAGGCATGCCTCAAGACACTGACTCTGAATCTATATCTTAAAAAAGTTATTAGGAAATCTGTGTGGACATTGAAATGAGAGAACACTGTCTTGGGGAGTGATAAATATGACATCTTTCTGGTGTATATTATGTTTATTTGTTTAATTTAGTTTTTTTTTCTTATAAAATAGATCTGCTTATATATTTTATATAAACATATTTATGTAAATATATATTTTATATATTTTAAAACATATAATGCAAAGTTCTCATGGACTTAAAAATGCAGAAAATTTCAAAGAAATTTAATGCTTATATTAGCCCAGAGTGAGGTATCCAAAGGAGACATTTTTCTACTTTCAGGAGTATGAGGAGAGAGAAGATATAAAGAATTGCCTAACCAAATGCAATTCTAAAATACTGTCCAATCAGAGGTGCCATTGAAGATAGTTTCAGATAAATTCTGACTTATTGTTAGAATGTTCTTTTCTTTACTGGAAGAATCAGAGAACATTTTTATTAGCCTATCCAATAAAGAATTTTTGTTAGTTATTTAGTGGCTAAGATTTTAAAAATCAGAACAGCATTACATAATTTACAGAGTGGCTAGAAAAAACAAGTTTAATTAACTACATAATTCACTTTAGTCTTTAAAAAGTTTTCCATCTCAAGAAAATAATATCTACAAGTTGCTTTCCAAAGTCTCCACTTGATTAATAAAGTCTCACCCAATTACTGAAAAATTCTTATCCCCAGTGTGGGAAACACCATATAAGTGGTTCTCCTTAGAGAATGATTCCTTAACCTAAAACATTTCTACCTGGTGCCATAACCATTAAATGACAGAATAAAAACGAGAACATTATATCAACACAATGTAGGAGTGAAACCACAAGTACGTGTATCAATCAGAAAATGTGCTGCCAAATAAAAAGTGTAGCTGAGTCTGAGGCTTTTAATTAATGAGCATTTGATGCTCAGCAATTCATTTTGTCACTTTCAGTTCCCCTGGCCATCAAAAAGTAACAGGCAGGAGAGAATTAAGAGAACTATATACAAGAGAAAATCTCAAGCTTGAGAAAGTGAATTGGGAAATGTACATCGTTATTTGATTTTTGCACATGGAAGAACTTGTTCCATATTGCATATTGTTCTTCAAGGGGGATACTGCTTTAAACATTTCAATATTTCTTGTTAGGTGCATTCATTGTACCATTGAACAAATATAAGAACTATTCTGATTTGGGGTTGGCAGGCTTGAAACCTTTCATTGGCTACAGTAAAGGGTGGAAACTTGGAGGACATTTGTCTATGTGTAGGTAGACAGATATTTAAATGCTTATAAAGGTAGTGTATCTGTATCTTTATAAAAAGGAAGAATTGTTTTCTATATTCTTCCATTTAACAATAATAGTAGACTCATTTGTCAGATATTATTCATATTTTACAGATGAATAAATTAATGCTCCCTGAAGTCATATGACTTAACCAAGGTCATAATAGTTTATGGAATTTGGATCCAAGACTGAAACTCAGGTCTTTTGCTACTAGGCCTACTACAGTAATTTTGAGAACAAAACAAAACAAAACAAAATACCCTGAATTAAAACACATAGCAAATAAGAGTCGTCATTATCTCTGTGTTTCTTATATGACAGACTCTGATCTGAGTGCTCTGAGTTAATCCTCTACAGATAATTCACATCAGAGATGTGCAAAGTAAGACACAGAGATGTTACATAATTTCCCCTTCGCTACTCAGGTGGGAAGAGGTAGAGTCAAGATTTGAACTTGGGTCACTGACTGTAGAGACTCTATTCTTAATCTTTTGCTAATGTAATGCTCTGTGAATATGCTTAGCCTAGCGTCTGACAGAGTCAGATTTCCAAATAACTGCTAACAATCATTACTTTTAATATCTAAAATTGACTCCAATTACCTAACAGAAAATATTTCTGGATGATGGCAATTGCATTTTTGAAAAAACACATTGGCATATTGAGGGTTAAATATAATTTATTAAACATATACATACATATTTGTAAAAATAGGGTTATACCAGGACTAAACAAAATCAAGAGAATAATAAAGCCCTTTTGGATGCTATAAAAATCCACACAAATAATATTCCTTATATGTCAAGATAACATACTGCAGGAGGCAATGCAAAGTTAACTTTCCTTTTCTCTTTAAAAAATACTTATTGTGTTCCTGGAACACAAAATCTAAAAATATTTCTTCTTAATAAATTGGAGTCAATTTAAATATCCATTGCATAAGAGGTAAATCCAAATTTACTTATCAAGAAACAGAGATGCAGAAAGTTAAATAACTTGTAAATTCTCACAGTAAATGAAAAAGCTCAGAACCTAGTCAGTGTGGCTCTAAAGCCCAAGTGAAAAGTTGCATAATAAATGAGGCTCAGCACCCCTACCTCAGTTTGTGATGTAAAAAATACAACAGACTGGGTAATTTATAAACAATAGAAATTTATTTCTATGGTTCCGGAGACTGGGAAATCCAAAATCAAGACTATTCAGTGTCCGGTGAGGGCCTTCTTGCTGTATCTTCACATGGAAGAAGGCAGAAGGGCAAAAAGGGCTAGCTAGTTCATTCCAGATCTATGAAAGCGTTGCTAATCTCATCCACGTATGCTTTACCTTCATGACTAAATTATCTCCTAAAGGCACTACCTCTTTTTTTGTTTGTTTGTTTGTTTTTTGACAGAGTCTCATTCTGTTGCCCAGGCTAGAGTACAGTGGCATGACCTCAGCTAACTGCAACCTCTGCCTCCCAGTTACCAGTGATTCTCATGCTTAAGTCTCCTGAGTAGCTGAGACTACAGGCATGTGCCACCATGCCAGCTAATTTTTGTATTTTTAGTAGAGATGGAGTTTCACTATATTAGCCAGGCTGGTCTTGGACTCCTGGCCTGAGGTGATCTGCCCGCAGTGCAAATGAAGCTCACAGAGAATGTGGTTTGATTTCTTTCAATATTTCTCTTTTCTAATTTCCTGATATTTTTGTCTATATCAGTAATTTAAAAATTATCTTATTGTAGTTTTGAAATGTCAATAAATATTTTATATGAATTCAGTATTATATTTAGAGAGACATTTCAAAAATGCCATAACCATCTGAATCATTGTAGTAACAAGAGACTAACATTTTGGTTGATAATGTTTTATATGATAAAACTTTATTCCTACTTGACAATTTGTAAGATATGATTTCATTAGGACTGCTGCTCTAAGAGTTGACCAGCAAAAAATAAGAACCAGTTTCCTTCTTTACAGGGCACAGGTACTCAGTTTGTCACATCCCTGGAGTTCCTCTCTACTTAAGTTAAATATCCATTGCTGCTATGTGCAACATTATGCAATGAATAAATCCTCTGAGCAAACTTGTATGAATTATTGGAAGATTTTTACCTTGATATCATATCTAGGATTCCAAAAGTAGGGTACTTTTATTTTCATAAATATGAATCTTGGCATGTGTTTTAAATCCTCCAAATGAAAGATACTGTGTCACAGTAAATAAGTGTACATTTTTGCTTTTAAGAAGGACAAACTGTAACGTAGGGGAGGAGGAGCACTCACCGAATGAATACAGATGGCTTGCTGCTTACTCAAGCTTGCTTTCTTTGCTCTGCTACTGGAAATGTTGAAAAAGGTAGTGGGAACCATAGTACCCTGCCCTCTGCTTTCCAATCCTAGCACTTTTTTTTGGCTGGGTTTCTTTCTAGAATTTGTTTGTCGATTCATTCAGATGGTTCTGAGAAAATGTGAAACTTGATTATCATGGAAAGAAATTTTCTATCTAGTAATCAAATATGTCACTTCCTAGATTTTCTGTATTCCTGAAAATGAGACTTTAGACATCTTTTGGATCATGACCTTGGTTTGTGAGGTTTCCATGCATAGTTTTTTAATCAGGTGTCCAGAGTTTTTTTTTTTTTGAGACAGAGTTTCACTCTTGTTTCCCAGGCTGGAGTGATCTTGGCTCACTGCAACCTCTACCTCCTGGGTTCAAGTGATTCTCCTGTGTCCGCCTCCAGAGTAGCTGGGATTACAGGCATGCACCACCACACCCGGCTAATTTTGTATTTTTAGTAGAGATGAGGTTTCACTATGTGGGTCAGATTGGTCTCAAACTCCTGACCTCAAGTGGTCTGCCCACCTCGGCCTCCCAAAGTGCTGAGATGATAGGTGTGGGCCACTGCACCAGGCCTACAGTTCTTTTACATTCATCATCTTCACTGACTTTCCCTCATGTTAACATTTTATGTAGTCACAGTACAGTTGTCAAGAACAGAATACAGGTATTGATCAACTTAAGACCTATGCAACTTACAACCATTCGACTTTACGACCACAATTGCTAGCCACGACTTCTCCGCGTCTGGCAGCGCAAACGTTGCCCAGCTGGGCGTACGACAGTGAGGACCAGCTTCCGGCAGCACTACCATCTCTGTGTGCATATAGCCTACTCAAGTTACGACCAAATCATGTTACGACCGGTCTGCCGGTCCCGATCATGGTTGTAAGTCGAGCACTAGCTGTATAAAGAGTGGAACAATAACAGGAACAAATGTATAGAGATTATTCAATTTGTATCACTTTTTCCACGGATTTTCTTTTTTGTTCCAGATTTGTATCCAGGATCATGTAGTTGTGATTTCTTCTTAGTCAGTCCTGATATGTGAGAGTTCTGCAGCCTTTTCTTGTCTTTCATGATCTTGAGACTTTTGAAGCATATTGATCAAATATTTGGTTTCCTTTTACATGGTCTTTCTATCACCTTCCTCAGGACACTCTATGTCCTTGCATAGATTTACCTTAGGTTCTGTCCCTTTCAGTTTGTTAGAATGCACTCAGAAGGATCCAGCTGGATGTGAACCATAACTTCAAAGATAAAAAGCAGATTTTACCCAGTGAGTTCATAAATCTCAACATTTTTAAGCTCCACAAAGAGAATGCAAAGCAGAATAGAACAACATTTTGAAAGCAGAAGAAAGAACTAAAGTAGAGTGGTTCTTTAGTTTGGAAACTATATAATACAAACTATATTATATAAAATGGTTCTTTATATTATTGTAACTATAATAATTAGATAAAAAGATAAGAAAATTTTTAAAAATCAAATGGATCAAATTAAAATATCTTGATATCTCACAATGTGATATTTACATGGCTGGTGAAGAAATATCTTAAGAGTACAAGCAGTTTATGTACAAAGTAGAGCAATTGCTTATGAAAAGCAGGCTATCTATTAAAGTGTGGGAGGCATCTGATAAAGAGAGAGGTAGAAATTGCCATCCAGTCTCTTTGCTGCTCTGTTTAAAGGAATGGGCTTTGTTAAAATAACATAGTGTGGATTTTATTTTCAGCTTTACAGACTGTGTCAAATAGCTCTTGTGAACTGAGGAAAGCAACGTGATTAAAATGAGAAATGTTCCTCTACCTTATAGGAACAAGCAGGAAGGAGAAAAAGTGCACTAAAATATATGGGTACATATAACTCCCAATAATTGAGAAGGGCATTGCATGTGCCTCTCAGGTAGGAATAGGCCTATCTATCTGGTTGCAGCGAGGATGAAGAAATGTGATACTATCAGTGCTCGTCCTAGAAAAGACAGATCTACCATTTGAACCTCTACCAATTGTAACCAGGTTAGATTGTGGGCCTCTTATTTTACTCCATCTATTTCACCTTAGTGTCATATTGGAAATTATAACGGAATTTAAAAATCATCTTCATTATTATCTTATATTGTTGTAATAATTATTAATGTAAATATAACTTAATTGGCCATCATTTTACCAGAAAATAATAGAATTAAGACCACTGAATGTTGGCCAGATGTGGTGGCTCATGCCTGTGATCCTACCACTTTGAAAGCTTTTTTGAACAGTATGCTCACTTTTAAGAGTTTTTTCTGTGAATCATGTTACGATGATGATGAAACTCTGTTCTGTGAGGAGTTGTTCATTGTGCTTCTCAACTTGTTAGAGAAAAGTGCAGTCCTTCGCAAGTTCACTTTATTTTGTCATTTGAAAATATCCTTTACATGGCGGGCACTCAAAATATGATGCTGATGATGATATGCAAGTAAAAAACACGGGAATGAAGAAAGTCAGAGCATAGTGCTTGTTGAAACTATGTGTAAATAGTGATGATGTTAACACAGCATTTGTAAAGGAGAAGCAAGGAGAGATTGGGGAAATGAAAAGAATGTGCTATATAAATAACTGTGTTGGAAAAGCAATAACTTATCACTTATTGAGAGATTCTGCATGAAAGGAAGTGTCATACTTCCAAGTTTATAGATACTTAAACATTTTTTATTGATTATGTGTGCTTGCAGGTAGATGAGTGTGCATATGCCTTCACTTATAGATGGAGGCACTAAAATATAGCAGTAGAGCTCCACTTAAGACAAAACGATGTAACATGCAAAAGGAAAGGCTGTCATTAAAACTTAAGCTCTCTTGATTTGGTCTTAGATTCTCTGAAGAATGTGGCATATACTTGCAGCGTTTTTATGTCTGAGAGGACTCAAAGTCTAAGATGATGTAAATATGTTTTTCTTGTTAACTCAAGTTCTGTCTTAGTACTTGCCTTACTGTGAAATATATGAAAAATGATTTTAAAAATAAAGCTTCAATGCACCCAACCTGAGTCTACTATGGTGATGATGAGTGGCTGCTAGTACCCAATGTCCTTTTGTTTGTGCCTCCTTCACTCTCACGCTCTGCCTTCATATTCACATTTTCTTTCTTTTTAAATCCTTAATGAGAGGCCAAAGACCATCTGTGATTTAGTGTTGAGGGAAATTAACTAACATTTCAAATGTACCTTGCACTAATAACCTAAAAATAAAAAAAAAAGAATTAAAACCACCATAGCTGTGGCCAAGCACAAAGCAAAGCTTTCAGTAAGTGCTTCCTGTCCTTTTCAATTGATATAAACTTTAAGTCCAATTTTATATGTATTAGCATAGTTAATTTATTGTCATTTAAACGTTTTCTTCTAGAAATCCCCACAGATACTGTTTACAACTCTCTCCATACTCTCAGTGCAGAGTTTGACAGGCTTTTCTTTCTCAGAAAAGAATCTAACCTGTAAGACCAAGTACACATTGTTTGGAAAACTATGTAGGCTAAAATTTAACAACATTCCATCATTCCTTATTTCATGAATTTTTCATAAAAAGAAAAATCCATGTTAGGAACTCATTATTAGATGTCTCAGTTGATTATCAAGTAATTTTTTGAATAATGCATTTATAATTGATTTTTAAACCAGTTCTCTCATATTTTGAAAATATGTTTCATTAATGTTGTTCAGGGTGTTCTGGGTTTCTGGGTTTTCTGTTTTTATCTTTTACGGAACCATTCTCAAACAGTCAACAACCTGTGTTTTTGCTTTTTAAAGAAAAGACATCACAAAAAACAAACAGTTGCAATTATCAAATATTGTAACTTTACCTTGTAGCTAGGATATCACGGACAGGAGTTCAAAAATAATCTTTGAAAAGATGACATTTTCTTTTTTTTTTCTTTTTTCTTTTGAGATGGAGTCTCACTCTGTTGCCAGGCTGGAGTGCAGTGTCACGATCTCTGCTCACTGCAATGTCTGCCTCCAGGGTTCAGGTGATTCTCCTGCCTCAGCCTCTTGAGTAGCTGGGACTACAGGCACATGCCACCATGCCCAGCTAATTTTTGTATTTTCGGTAGAGACGAGAGTATTGCAAAATAGGCAAACTGAGTTCTTTTACCAGACTACTATTAACAAAATTTGAACTGAAACTGGATTTGAAATTGAGCAACTCAGAGCAGTGATTCAGGAATTAGTGTCACATGTCCAGTGCACAGAAGTTGATGACATATCGCAGGTACTCAATACTAATCTAATAATATTTAATATTCATTGAGCACACATAAAGAGGCAGACACTATACTAGGTACTTTAGAAATTTATAGCAGAGCCAAAATATTTCTTTACCAGGAAAACTCATAGCCTTCATTATAGCTTGACATGACGAAGGTTTATTCATTAGCTCATTGACTTTCATATGCCTTCATTGTAACTCTCTGATACCTTTATGAGATCTACTAACTATTTCACATGATACGAATTGAAAGTATTATCTAATCTTAGCACTTCCACACATTGGATTGGAGTAAGTTACAACTATTTGGGTTCTATTTTCATTTTTAATAATGTTGCTTTGATTTCAACTGGCAACCACAATAAATCTCCAGGGATTTAGCATTTCAGAAAAAAGGCCCAGCTTCAGGTCCAATCCAGGCACTGTTTTACAAACTGAAGTTGGAGTAAGAGGAACGAGAGGGATGTTGGAGGAAAAGGGCACATTCTGGGGGAGTTTGTAAGATAAGAGAAGGAATAAAAAATTACATGTTAATATCCATCATTTCACTGAGATTATGGTCCCATGATAGACCTAATTTACCCAAGAATTTTGAGAGCCTTTTAGAAATATAGACGATAAAGGACCTCACTGTCTAGGAACATTAGATAGATTGCAGGGCAAAAATAAAAAGCAAGCATGAAAAATGGGTATTGTGCCCAAAATAGGATGCAAATTAACAAGGTATATTTTTTAAAGTTGGAATAGCATTGTATATCTGGATATAATTCATTCTTTTGTTTTTTTTTTAAATTTTTTTCACAGAAAACTTAAATAGGGTTTGCCTTTAAAGATTTTCTATTTTGTGTTGATATAGTTAGACTAAGTAGGCTCAGCAAAACTATTCTTAAATACAAATTTGTATAATTTAATTTTAAAATAAAAGTTAGTGAAAAAAACTTTAAAAATATTTTTACATTATCCACAACAATGTACAGCTGTTTAGAAGTGTGTTTGTTGTCATCAACATGCATGTATATATAAGTAGTTTTTCTAATACTGCATACAGAATTTTTACTCTGTTTTTACTTAACATTATTCTATGAACATTTTTATATTTGAAATTTGATTATTTTTAAAATAACACTGAGAAATTTTAACTTAAGAATATTATGTTTACATTTACATTTAGAAAGAGAAATCCTATCTTCCTAACAGAAGGAAGAGAGATGAGGATAGAGACCCACAGTAAGCGACTGGTGCCATTCAGTTTAGAAATGTTGAAGAATTTTAGAAAGCAGGCCAATATGGGTGGTCTTGAGAGATTTATTAGTAGTAAATCAATGGACGGTAAGTAAAAGAGAGAAATGGTGGAAAGGAGAGGAGCACTGAAGATTCAGATCCAGACGTCTTTGCTCCATTTGTTGATTGTTGATGATATCACAGAAGAAAAGGTCAGAGAAAGAAGAAAACTCATGGACTAGTTAAGCAGTCAACCTTAACATCAGATTCCACAGGTATCCGTGGTGCTCTTTGTGAAATGGAAGATGAAAAGGTAAGGAAAAATGGAAACAATTTACAATGTTGGCTGATATAGAAACGAAAAAAGATAGAGTGATAATTTGAGAGATAAAGTGGTGAAGAAACGGATATTTGATTTAAATTTTGTTATTAGGACTATATATTTTTAAGATTGTACATATTTGCAAATGTAAGGGAAGTTTTAGAGGAAAAAGAAGAATTTTATAAAACACACAAAAAGAAATCAGAGTAGATAAAATTTAAAAGCCATGAGAGACAACACAGTGAATGTCAACTTATATTTATTAAAACTCACTGCTAAAGCATTGGAGTTTAAAAGATCAATAAAGTAAAATTGATGATTTGAAACAGATAACATTTTTCTGTAAAGAAGAAACATTTTATAAATAAGAAGAATCTTGTGTACAACGACCATTTACAAACTCTACAAACAACTCTATGCACTAAAACCAGTAAACCTGGAAGAAATGGATAAATTCTTGGACACTTGCAACCTCCCAAGCCTAAACCAGGAAGAAGTCGAAACCCTGAACAGACCAATAAAAAGGACTGAAGTTGAGGCAGCAATTAATAGTCTACCAACCAAAAACAGCCCAGGTCCAGATGGGTTCACAGCTGAATTCTGCCAGACATAAAAAGAGGAGTTGCTACCACTCCTTCCGAAACTATTTCACAATCCAAAAAAAAAAAGGGATTCTTCCCAAATCATTTTATGAGACCAACATCATCCTGATACCAAAATCTGGCATAGACTCAACAAGAAAAGAAAACTTCAGGCCAATCTCCACGATGAACATAGATGCAAAAATTTTCAATAAAATACTGGCAAACCAATTGCAACAGCACATCAAAAAGCTTATCCATCACAATCAAGTAGGCTTCATCCTGGAGATGCAAGGCTGGTTCAACATAAGCAAGTCTATAAACGTAATTCACCACATAAACAGAACCAAAGACAAAAACCACACGATTATCTCAATAGATGCAGAGAAGGCCTTCAACAAAATTCAACAGCCCTTTAAGCTAAAAACTCTCAATAAACTAGGTATCGATGGAAAGTATCTCAAAATAATAAAAGCTATTTACCACAAACCCACAGCCAATATTATAGTGAACTAGCAAAAACTGGAAGCATTGCCTTTGAAATCCGGCACTAGACAAGAATGCCCTCTCTCACCACTCCTATTCAATAGAGTATTGAAAGTTCTAGCCAGAGCAATCAGGCAAGTAAAAGAAATAAAGGGTATTCAATTAGGAAAGGAAGAAGCCAAATTGTCTCTATTTGCAGATGACATGATTGTATATTCAGGGGACCCCATCATCTCAGATCAAAATCTCCTGACACTGATAAGCAACTTCAGCAAAATCTCAGAATACAAAATCAATGTGCAGAAATCGCGAGCATTCCAGTACACCAATAACGGACTTAAAGAGAGACAAATCAAGAACGAACTGCCATTCACAATTGCTGCAAAGAGAATAAGATACCTAGGAATACAACTAACAAAAGATGTAAAGGACCTTTTCAAGGAGAACTACAAACCACTGCTCAATGAAATAAGAGAGAACACAAACAGATGGAGGAACATTCCATGCACATAGGAAGAATTAATATTGTGAAAATGGCCATACTGCCCAAAGTAATTTATAGATTCAATGCTATCATCAATCTACCTATGACCCTTTTCAAAGAACTGGAAAAAACCACCTTAAACTTCATATGGAACCAAAAAAGAGCCCACATAGCCAAGTCAATTCTAAGCAAAAAGAACAAAGCTGGAGGCATCACACTACCTGACTTCAAACTATGCTACAAGCCTACAGTAATCAAAGAGCATGGTACTGGTACCAAAACAGAGATATAGACCAATGGAACAGAACAGAGGCTTTGGAAGCAATGCCACACATCTACAACCATTCGATCTTTGACAAGCATGACAAAAGCAATGGGGAAAGGATTCCCTTTTTAATAAATGGTGTTGGGAAAGCTGGCTAGCCATGTGCAGAAAGCAGAAACTGGACCCCTTCCTAACACCTTACCCTAAAATTAACTCCAGATGGATTAAAGACTCAAACATAGAACCTAACACCATAAAAACCCAGGAAGAAAACCTTGGCAAAACCATTCAGGACATAGGCATAGGCAAGGACTTCATGACTAAAACACCAAAAGCATTGGCAGCAAAAGCCAAAATAGACAAGTGGGTTCTAATTAAATTCCAGAGCTTCTGTACAGCAAAGGAAACAATCATTAGAGTGAACCAGCAACCAATAGAATGGGAAAAAAATTTCTGCAATCTACTCATCTGATAAAGGGCTAATATCCAGAATCTACAAAAAACTAAAACAGATTCACAAGAAGAAAACAAACAGACCCATTCAAAATTGGGCGAAGGATATAAACAGATACTTTTCAAAAGAAGACATATATGAGGCCAACAAACATATGAAAAAATGCTCATCATAACTGGTCATTAGAGAAATGCAAATCAAAACCACATTGAGATACCATCTCACCCCATTTAGAAAGGTGATCATTAAAAAATCTGGAGACAACAGATGCTGGAAAGGATATGAAGAAACAGGAACACCTTTACACTGTTGGTGGGAGTGTAAATTAGTTCAACCATTGTGGAAGACAGTGTGGTGATTCCTCAAGGACCTAGAGATAGAAATTCCATTTGACCCAGCAATCCCATTACTGGGTATAGATCCAAAGTGTTATAAATCATTCTATTATAAAGACACATGCATACGTATGTTCACTGCAGCACAGTTTACAATAGCAAAGACCTGGAACCAACCCAAATGCCTATAGATGATAGGCTGGACAGGAAAAACATTCTCAATATACTTTTTGCTCTCAACTTATTTAGTAGCTCATATATTGAACAAAATTCCCAAGGCTGCGTATAGTGACTCACTCCTCTGTTCCCACCCAGAGCTTTGGGAGGCTGAGGTAGGAGGATCACTTGAGACTGGGAGTTCAAGACTAGCTTGGCAAACTCAGTGAGACACTGTCTCTATGAAAAAATTTAAAAATTAGCCAGGTATGGTGGTGTGAACCTGTATTCCTAGTTACTCAGGAAGCTGAGGCAGGAGGATTGCTTGAGTCCAAGAGTTTGAGGCTGCAGTAAGCCATGATTGTGCTACTGTACTTTAGCTCAGGTGACAGAGTGAGATTATATCTTAAAAAAAAAAAAATCCCAAGATTGTACCTGCATGTCCTCTGAGCTCTGTCCATCCCCATGCAATTCTGTGCGTGATATCTAGACCAGGGATTCACACGCTGAACGCCTGGTTAGTCAGGTTTGTAAATTAAGAAATTACCTAGGACAACTTTACCATATGAAATCAGGAAAGGGGGATCTCATATTTTAGAGGAAGCAGGGCATCCCCGTCTTATTATAAATATTGTCTTGCTTGTGTAGGGAGAACAATACAGGAGGATACAAAAAACAAAACTGATAGTAGTGGAGATGGCTGCCAGGAACTGCCCAAGGGAGATGCTGAAATTTGCTTGACCACATTCTGCCAGTTGATGTCCCGTTTGGCCCCTGCAGTAGTTCTGCCTTCCCAGGTTTCAGGTTCCCCCATGGTTAGTTTGTTTTCTGAAGCCAAAATTCATATAATGAGTTCACACTTGTGTACTGTAAGGTGAATACCATTGAAAAATATCTCCAAACCAAGGTTTTCGGGTTCTAACATGGCGGTTAAAGTAACAGTTGAGATAGTTTGGGGAAGAAAGGTGCAGCATTTTCGATAGGGTCTTTGGCAATGTGAGGCTTTCCCAATATATGACTTTAGAAAGTTAAATTTCTATGTAAGATTATGTATCTCTGTGAGGCGAATAAAACTGTGGATGGAATATAATTGTGGGTGCGATATTGGTACTACTGGTCAGCTGTGGGGATAGAATGTTTTGTCTCTGCTTCAGCTCTAATAACTCTCATGCTACTTCACTCTCTTTCCTGTTTGCATGACTAAAATTCCCTGAATTCAGTTAAGGGCAATTGAGTTTAATCAGTTTCCTATCCAAATAATATTATAGTAATAATATATGGTAGCAAAAAAAAAAAAAAAAAAAAAAAAGGAACTGCTTTGTAAAACTCCATTTTAAGCCTGAGAAAGAGCCTGATGAAATTTATTCCTTTCTGCCTTCTCTCTGTGTTTGAGAAATGAAGCAATGTTTTGCAGAGCGATGCATTCCTTTGCTTTTTACTTATGCTCATATCTATCTTCTTCATGTTGGCAAAAGATCATTGAATTCCGTTTCCGAACATCTGAAGTCGTACTCTTGCTGTAGTGACTGCCAGGTCCTTCCACAGAGTCAATGGAGCCGAAAGGAGCCCTGGGAAGCAACCTGCTGAGTAAATGGCTAATTAATGTAATGTAATGCACTTAAAAAAGTATTCATAATTAAAAGCTGTATTGGAGAGCAAGATGAAATCAGTCAGAGAACTTTGGCTCCATTTCTCTCAGCAGGAATGGCTTCTTGAAAACAGTCTTTTAAACTAATCATTAATGGCCTGTAAGGTAAACGTTGAATTTCATGATGAGACTTTTCTTTCTTTACAATATTGAAAAATCAGCTGCTTCTGAAGCGAGCAGGAATAACCTTTACTTGTTTGATTTTTTTCTTGTCTCTTAAATGAACTCATTGAAACTGGGGTACTTGGAGCATAAAGTGAAGTCCTGCTCAGGGGTGTCTAGCGTGACTAACCATGCTGTGAATTGTACAACTCCAGGTGGTGTTTTTTACATAGGCAACAACACTGCTAGATCTCCAGAAGTTATGTAATTCAGTAGGCCTGAAGAGAGCCTTATTTTAATAGTACATTTATGGCTCATTCTTCATATTATATCTTCATAACTGTACATCAGGTTTTTCCTCCCTGGTGCATTTGGAGCCATTGAGGTCCAGACTTATATCATACTGATTTTGTTTTTATTTGAAAAGAAGTAAGCAAAAGCAAGGGCTCTTTCTTCACTAGTCTGTGGATTCCTTGACAACAGAATCACTTTTGTCAGTGCTTAATACACAAGTAATGAATGAATAAGGAAAATAACCTTTGGTGGAATAATTTATTCCTTGTGTTAAAAGGATGTTGAAAAAAGTTGAGTCTGAACTTTTGGGTCCTCTTATAGATGAAAAATATGCCAAATTCTTTGAGGCAGTGTAAGAATGATCAGACTTGAAAAATTAAGTACAATTGTTACATATCTTGAGTGCTACTTTGCAGGGTGCTTGTAAAGATGTTGAAATTGCACTGAAAGAATAATATGCTTTGCATAAAATTTGAGGATTTTTTTAATGGTGAACTTTTGAATACTTTTCTTTCTAGAGAGGATTATGAATTCAAAAAGATAAACAGTTATATAACTTTGTAAGCAAATGGTGATTATTGTTTTGTAAGAGTTTATTTGTATAATATTACAAGGAAGTTTATGTTTTACACTGTAAAATAATCAAAACCTACTTTCTCAGGAATTCAGTAGGAAATGTAGATGATAAGATTCTGGTTGTTGACAGTGATGTTTATTTTGCAAATTCATTTTTAAATGGCTTAAATGCACAACTGCCATTATGCAACAGTAATTAGCAAAATGAAGACCAAAATCACCCATAAGGACTAGTATAGTATATATGTTATATGCATACATATATAACACATGTTATAATATAATATATACATTGTATAGTACATAGAAATATAAATTATGTATATATACATAAGATATAATTTATAAATATATACTTTATGTGTGTGTGTGTATGTGTGTGAACGCACACACAGAGAGAATATACAGACCTTGAGTCCACAGCCTACATTATATCTTTTCTTCTATGCTTCTCTAGCACACTGTCTCTTCTCTGTTAAAGTGATTATATTTTCTTGTAATTGTTTATTCAATCATTTGTATTCTTTACAACAACACTATAGGTTCAATGAGTGAAGGAGTTAATAACAAACATCTTCAGTGAGACTCCCTGGATTAAATCTTGGCTGTATTATTTATAAGCTCTATGACCTTGAACAAGCTATTTAGTACAACTGTGTCTCAGTTTTCGCATCTGTAAGTTGAGGGGGGTTAACAGCAGTAACTACGTCATAACTTTATAGTGAGAATTCAATGAGCTTTTAAATGGAAATCACAAAGAACAACACTTGTCTTATATTAAGTGCTTAATATATATTAACACTGTATAATCCCAGTACACTATGACATATTATGTTTTATGACAGAGCTCAATAAGCTTTTGTCGAATAAATCATTCTTTCTGTTATAAAATGAATGCATAGGATTAGAAAATATATGTCAAGAAACAAACAAGCAACCATTCTTACTGCCCTCAAGGAAATTAGAATATCACTGGGGAAGAAGAACTTTTAGTAATAAATCGTTTTCCAAAAAGATAAGGCAAAAGGCAATCAAGTGTCTATACACTGGTAAACAGAGCAACATAGTTCAGAAGTTTAGACAGAAGCTGGCCTGCTCTGCAGAAGCATCGTTAGAAAGGCAGGACTTGAACTACACCTGGGAGTATAGTTGAGACCTGACTAAATACAGACACAGGAAAGGCTCCTTCTGTACAAAGTCCAGATGGAGAACATTATGGGTTCAGTGAGTGTCAGCCCATCTGTGGGCAAATTGGACCTCACTGCAGCTTATTCAGTTGTCACTTTGATAATTCAGACATAACAAATAGCCTTTCCCCCACCTTGGAAATTTAGCAAAGGCTTTGAATTACCAACCAGTATGTTTCTTCCCCAATGTAAGAGACGTATCATTAGAGGGAACGTAGGGAAAAGGAAGAGAGCAAAGACATATAGCGGTTAATTAAAGCCTTTGCTTGTTTCCTTTTCTTCTTGCTCTCCTAAGAAAAGAGATCAATAGTAAACAATTTTCTATAACTCTGCCAGACAGCAACCTTTTCAAAAAGTTAGCAATGACTTTTGTGGTTTTTCTTTGTACATTCATCTTTATACTGAATAGAAACAGAGAATCATTGATGTCCTTTTGTTTATTATACTCATCTCTAGCTTTCAAAATTCTGATGTTTATAATAATTCTCAACTCACGTAGTTTATAAAAAATTTTCTTCAGTCCAGAGTCCAGTGAAATCTGTTTTGTTTTGTTTTTAAGTTACTAACATCACTTAAAATGAAAGAGGTTGGTAGTTTCAAGGTTATCTAAATAGACAGGAAATTTTTTTGGAAAATGCCTATTTCCCGTTCAGTTTTAATGAACTGGCAAAAGTTAATTAATTGACAAACATGTTAAGAGTAGAAACAATAGCATGACAAGGAAGCTAACCAACCAACCAACAAAACAAAACAAAAAAATATCCACAGATCTAGAGATGAGAGAGAACTTGATTTGCTTAAAAACTTTAAAAGAAAGGCCAGGGGGTCTAGAGTGCACAGTGTAAAAGGTAGAGAGAAAGGAAGGAGGCAGGAAGGGGAAGTTGGTAGCATAGGATCACAAAGGATTTTGGAGGACATACCAAGCCATTTTTGTTTCATTTTACCTGCAACAAGATGCCACCAAATGGTTTTAGGCAAGGCTTAATTTACATTTTTATAATATTGTGCTGATTGCTATGTGCACAGTTAGCTTAAGCTAGGTATCAATGGAACGTATCTCAAAATAATAAAAGCTATTTATGACAAACCAACAGCCAATATCATACTGAATGGGCAAAAACTGGAAGCATTCCCCTTGAAATGTGGCACCAGACAAGGATGCCCGCTCTCACCACTGCTATTCAATATAGTATTAGAAGTTCTAGCCAGAGCAATCAGGCAAGAAAAAGAAATAAAGGGCATTCAAATAGGAAAGGAGGAAGTCAAATTGTCTCTATTTGCAGACGACATGATTGTATATCAAGAAGACCCCATCGTCTCAGCCCCAAACCTCCTGAAACTGATAAGCAAGTTCAGCAAAGTCTCAGGATACAAAATCAATGTGCAAAAATCACATGCATTCCTATACACCAGTAACAGACTTAAAGAGAGCCAAATCAAGAACAAACTTCCATTCACAATTGCCACAAAGAGAATAAAATACCTAGGAATACAACTAACAAGGAATGTAAAGGACCTCTTCAAGGAGAACTACAAGCCACTGCTCAACGAAATAAGAGAGGACACAAACAGATGGAGAAACATTCCATGTTCATGGTTAGGAAGAATCAATATCGTGAAATGGCCATACTGCCCAAAGTAATTTACAGATTCAATGCTATCCCCATCAAGCTACCAATGACCTTCTTCACAGAACTGCAAAAAACCACCTTAAACTTCATATGGAACCAAAAGAGAGCCCGCATAGCCAAGTCAATTCTAAGCAAAAAGAACAAAGCGGGGGGCATCACACTACCAGACTTCAAACTATACTACAAGGCTACAGTAATCAAAACAGCATGGTACTGGTACCAAAACAGAGATATAGACCAATGGAACAGAACAGAGGTCTCGGAGGCAACACAACCTTTCTACAACCATCTGATCTTTGACAAACCAGACAAAAACAAGCAATGGGGAAAGGATTCCCTGTTCAATAAATGGTGTTGGGAAAGCTGGCTAGCCATGTGCAGAAAGCAGAAACTGGACCCCTTCCTGACACCTTACACTAAAATTAACTCCAGATGGATTAAAGACTTAAACATAAGACCTAACACCATAAAAACCCTAGAAGAAAATCTAGGCAAAACCATTCAGGACGTAGGTGTAGGCAAGGACTTCATGACCAAAACGCCAAAAGCATTGACGACAAAAGCCAAAATAGACAAATGGGACCTAATCAAACTCCACAGCTTCTGCACAGCAAAAGAAACAATCATTAGAGTGAATCGGCAACCAACAGATTGGGAAAAAATTTTCGCAGTTTACCCATCTGACAAAGGGCTGATATCCAAAATTTACAAAGAACTAAAGCAGATTTACAAGAAAAAAACTAACAAGCCCATTCAAAAGTGGGCAAAGGATATGAACAGACACTTCTCAAAAGAAGACATACGTGAGGCCAACAAACATATGAAAAAATGCTCATCATCACTGGTCATCAGAGAAATGCAAATCAAAACTACACTGAGATACCATCTCACGCCGGTTAGAATGGCGATCATTAAAAAATCTGGAGACAACAGATGCTGGAGAGGATGTGGAGAAATAGGAACACTTTTGCACTGTTGGTGGGAGTGTAAAATAGTTCAACCATTGTGGAAGACAGTGTGGCGATTCCTCAAGGACCTAGAAATAGAAATTCCATTTGACCCAGCAATCCCATTACTGGGTATATATCCAAAGGATTACAAATCATTCTACTATAAGGACACGTGTACATGAATGTTCATTGCAGCACTGTTTACAATAGCAAAGACCTGGAACCAACCCAAATGCCCATCGACGATAGACTGGATAGGGAAAATGTGGCACATATACACCATGGAATATTATGCAGCCATAAAAAACGATGAGTTTGGGTCCTTTGTAGGGACATGGATGAACCTGGAAACCATCATTCTCAGCAAACTGACAGAAGAGCAGAAGATCAAACACCACATGTTCTCACTCATAGGCGGGTGTTGAACAATGAGAACACATGGACACAGGGAGGGGAGCACTACACACTGGGGTCAGTTGGGGGGAAATAGGGGAGGGACGGTGGGGGGTGGGAAGCTGGGGAGAGATAGCAAGGGGAGAACTGCCAGATGTAGGTGATGGGGAGGAAGGCAGCAAATCACACTGCCACGTGTGTTCCTATGCAACAATTTTGCATGTTCTTCACATGTACCCCAAAACCTAAAATGCAATAAAATAAATGGGAAAAAAAAAAAAGAAAGGAACAATGAAAATGGCAAGATCAATTAGAAACCAGTTTTATTAGGGGAGAACTGATTATGGTTTGGATTATCATGATTGCAATCAAATTGGAGATAAGCAGAGGGACTTAAGGTAGATTCGGGTCTATAAGCAACACTGCTGGATTAAATATTAGGCGGTGTGGGGTAGAGGAATCTGGATGAGTTTCAGTTTTATGGCTTAAGCAGTTTGGCTAATTTTGGTGGCATTTGCTGATCTGGCGAAGCCTCTGACAGGCAAAAATTTCAGAGTAAAGTAAATACAATCAAGATTAGAGTATGAGTTTTTCTTAGGGCATATTATATTTGTGATATCTTAGTGAAATTTCAATAGGCTATGATAAGAAGATATTTAAATACATGAACTTACTGCTAAGATGAGAAGTTTGATATAAAATGTACATTTGAGAAATGTGAACATATGTATAGGTTATATTTAATGCCATTGAAATGTAGGAGAACATTTTAGGGACAGAGCAGAGTAACAGCATAAAACTTCGAATCAAGCTCAGTAACCTGAACAATTAGCACAGGCACAGGTGGGAGAAAACAAAGAGAGTGCTCATTCCAGAAGCCAAGATAAGAATATGTATAAAGAACGGGAAAATGCTCAAACAGATAAGAATAAAAACGTGTTATCTGTAAGGTGCATTGTCAGGCAACTTGGAGGAGAGTCATTTCGATCAAGTAATGGAGGCAAAGCTAAATAGGAGTTGATTAAAAGGGTATAGGAGAAAAGGAAGTACAAACTGTGTCAGTAGATTTAGGGAAGAAATGAAATAGATGTATGGGACAGTAGCTGTCATTTTATGTGCTGCATAACATTCTTCATTACTGTTTTGAAAATTTTGGTTACTACAACTAATGCAGGGAATTGGCTGGATATCTCTGCTTTCTCATGTGCTGATACTTAACTTTTTTAAATAACAAACTCTTTTATATTGTAATAGTGTTGTCTTAGGAAAGAATGATATAAACCTATCACGGATGTGCAAATTAGTAATCCTGACAGCTCATCTAAAAACCATACTTTACTTGGCTGAACTAAATGAACTCTAAACATTGATTTCAAGTATAGGGCCTAAAATATTTGAGGTTGAGCACTGATTTATCCTGCCCAGAATCCTGATTTCGATTCTACTCGTTTTTATATCTGATACTCTGTTTGAACTGCTCTGCAGTTATTGGAAAGGTGGCACTTGAACTACACATAGGAGTGTAGTTGAGGCCTGACTAAATACAAACACATGAAAGACTCCTTCTGTACAGAGTCCAGATGGGTGCACTTCGAAAGTTGCCTCCTTTCCTCCTGCTTACCTGTTGGTACACTAGAGGAGTATCTTTAGGTAACCACACACAAAACACCATGCCAGAAAAAGAAAATGAAGCCTCATGCATAATTCGCTAGTTAACTATTCACACTCTTATGTGTCTCTTAAAAGGACCTTAATTAAATTCTTCTCTCAGAATTCCTGTCTTTTTCACATTGTGAAAGCTATTTAAAATCTATTTTGATCAGTCTCTAATTTATCATTTGCTTTACACACACACACACACACACATACACACAATCACACACACACAAATTGCTTCTTTTAGGTAACCTACAAAAGATCAAAAGCTGTTAACAAATTCTAAATTTACTATCACTCAGGGTCACAATTCTCTGTTTAATCACTAAAGGGGAACAATTACAATAATTTCATAATAAAATACAGCATTCTTAGGTATTCAGCTAAATTACCTACTAGGAGCAATTTCCATCTATACCAAGAAAACATAAGGGCTTAGAATTTATCTGCATTACATTCTAATTTTTCAAACCGTGACTACATTTTAAAGAGGTATTTTGTTTTTAATCTATCTGAAGGTGTCAAGCTGATATTCTCATTAATTCAGATATGGTGGGACTGTTCATTGATAAGTCAATGAAATACTCAGTGGGTGGCACTGTGCTGAGGGTCTCACAATGAGACCAGAAGCTTTAAGCACAAAACCATCTTTATACATAAGGTAGCAGTCATTGAAGTCAATCTGAATTTCAGTGGAGGTCTTCAACACCATGCCAAAGATTTTAGCTGATTGTCAGTTGCACACTTCTTGTTTCATAACCTGTGTTATTATTTGTGTTATCTTTATTCTTTCTCAACTATCTATGTTCCTTACTTCAATCTACAGATAAAAAAACTATTATGTGACTTTGGATATCAACCTCAACTAAGAAAACAATGACCTAAACAAGTTTTTAAATTACTTTAACTTAGCAAATGTCCTAAAAGTCATTTTTGTAGGTTAGTTCTATCTGGAAAGTAACACTTGTTTGCATTCTATTTGATATTGCTTTCCTTACAACTTTTAGTTTGAATCATTCCATGTACGTGTAAATAGTAATGAAAATGAAGTATTTGTTACATTTTGACTGAGGCCCAAATTTTCATAGTTCCATCCTAGTTTTCTTCAAGTCTTTGATGTGTTGACCAGAGTTAATCTTCAAAACTGCAGTACTGGTTTTACAATCTTTAAAATAACAGTTAACTCAGGAAATCACTGTGTAAGATGTATGATATAGAGCCATCATTCATTCTGGGGGCTGATACATTCGCAGGACTAACTAGTACAAGGACACATCTCCACTTTGAGCCAAGGGCCAAGTATTTAATGTTTCCCATTAAAATTTGCTGTTTCAGCGTGTGGGGTAGTTGGATGCATTAGAGATTACAGGAAGAGGAAATGGCATCCTTCACTATAGAGTCAACCATTGAAATCTGAAGCAAATTGAGAGTAACTAGAAGTAAATACCATTAGATAATAGAATATGAATTTCTAGTAGAATATCATGAAGAGTACAATTTTCACTTGTTCATATTTTGGTTTGTTTGTTGCTTATTATCTTTGGCTAAAATGTTCATATCACTTCTCTCATCAAAGTCAAGATGCATTTGAGAGTGAAAATCAGTGATAACATAATATAACATTTGAAACATATACAGGTATATTTGTATATTTTTACAATTATGGCTTCTATTTCAACTGGAAATTATCCTAATTCATTAGGATGTAGTTAAAAAAACAATGAATACCACACCAGTGATATTTCATCTTCATTGGTTTCTTCAAGAAGAACATTGTTTTGTTTTAAGACATATGCTACGCATGTCTTATTATGTTTATACATTTATATTATACAAGTAATTAACTGCAGAACAGCAAATAACTGTACCTTCATTTTTGAACATTTTGTACAATTTATAATGAAATTCTTAGCAATATCAGATGTTCAATATTTCTTAGGATGGCTGGTAAACAAACTCTTAATATTCCTGTCATAATTTTCTTCAGATCTCATTGTATTGGACACGGTTTATTTTCATCACTGCATTCCCAAAGTTAAAACTTGCGAACAGTCAGTAGGTAAAACATTTGCTATTACACTTGCACTATGTCAAGCACTATTAGAGAAGCTGCATATATTTTTGGTTTCTGAACATGTAGAAGTTAAGTTGAAGAAAATACATGTATTTTGGATTTCATGGAATATATTTTATATATATAATACCATATTATTTATAGAAAATTATATTATAAATGATTGTCATAAGGATAAGTGGTCAAAGACCGTATAGCCAAAAAATGTAACTTAATATATAATTTGGTGCTGTTCATTCCAATGCAGAAATGGCTCCAGAAATCTCCTACTCCCTACCTAGCATCACAATGTGAAGGTGACAGTCCAAAGGTCTTATCACAATGTAAACATCTAAAACATCAAGCACTAAGAGTTTGAGGATATGAAGAAGAAATAATACTTAAAAGAATGAGCCAGAAGCAGTTCTATGCAATATTATCTCAATCATTGAACGTGTAAAATAATAAAGGAAGAATTTTATTCTTATTGGCAGTTCATCAAAAAAGAGTGTTCTCTTGCAAAATGTAATCCATAATGCAGTGCTTACTGTCACAAACATATTATTCATAAGTTTTTGATAAGAATTACATGAAATATAATTAGTCAAAATTTCAAGAAAACATATGTACCAGTATTTAAAAAAATCCAGACACCTGTGCCTTATACACCTCAACTATCAATAATCATAAAATATAACTAATTTCATTCCACTATAGTAAAGGATGGTTTAATGATCTTTCTATTATCTACAGATGATATTTCAGAATTATTGCCATATAAACAAGAAATTTAAAAGTAATATATTTTTAAAAAACTAGGAAAAAAGTATTTTATGAATATGTTAGGTATTTTAATAATATTTTTTCCTGGATGGCATGATATTCTTATATTCATCAACTATTCTTAAATAGAAATTTGTTGTGATTTCTTTTTTGCTTTAAGCATGTATTTATTTTTATATTTTATTTTGTGTTTACATTTTTCTTTTCCTTTAAGAGATTCCCCTAACTTCATCACTTTTTAAAGAATTCTGGAAAAGACATATACTGCTTAAGATATTTGTATTAGTTCCTTCTCATGCTGCTTTAAAGAAATAACTAAGACTGGGTAATGTATAAAGAAAAGAGGTCTAATTGGCTCATGGTTCTCAGGCTGTACAGGAAGCTTACTGGTATGGACTTCTGGGAAGCCTCAGGGAACTTACAATCAAGGAAGAAGACAAAGGAGCCACAATTCCCATAGCTGCAGCAGGAGGAGAGAGAACGGGGAGGTACCACACACTTTAAAGCAATCAGATTTTGTTAGAGCTCTTATCAGGAGAACAGCACGAAGGAGGGAAATCTGCCACCATAATCTCATCATCTCTTATCAGGCCCCACCTCCAATATTGAGAATTACAATTCAACATGAGGTTTGGGTGGGGACACAGATTCTAACCATATCAATATTCTAGGGAGCAATGTAACAATATTTAGCCATATTAAATTTAGGTCTTTGCCATATTAAGTTTAGCTCACAGTAAGTTTGGTTCTGCGACTTGGCAATTCTAATGCTAAGTATCTCTATTCCCCAATAATTTAAATAGCCTTTGACTTCACTATTGCAGTAATAAGTTGAAAAGTGTCCATACTTGAGAAAACAGATGGAAAATATATTGTAGATTGGTATCTCATTGCACTACTTTGCAGTTAGAAGTAATAAACTAGATATCTAAGTGACAACACAGCTAGATATGAAAAACAGCTTTGAGTGGATAAACAAAGCAATTTTCTAAACTAAAAGCAATCATATGCACTTTGCAAACCCCCCCATGTAAAAAATCATAGACAATGTCTACAGTAGGAATGATGAATGAAAACAAATGAAGGTATAAAACAAAACAGAATTCTTGTGAGAATTTTCCAGGAACTGAAAACCAGCATTTTTCAGAACCTGATTAGAAAAATGGACTCACACGTGTTCATCTAATGTCAGAAAGAGAAAGAGAAAAATAGACTGATTAGTTATTATGAGAATAAATATTTACAAGTTGCGTAGGTGTACTATGTAGTGTAGTGCTAAGTAAACTATAATGATAATTATTCTTGGTTCTCGTTATATACAAAATGAAATAATCTGCAATAGATAATGATGAAATATAATCAAAACAGACTATAAAAATGTACGCAATTGGCTGGGCACAGTGACTCACGCCTGTAGTCCCAGCACTTTGGGAGGCCGAGGTGGGTGGATCACGAGGTCAGGAATTTGAGACCAGGCTGACCAACAAGGTGAAACCCCGTCTCTACTACAAATACACACACACACACACACACACAAAATTAGTGGGATGTGGTGGTGTGCACCTGTAATACCAGCTACTCAGGAAGCTGAGGCAGGAGAATTGCTTGAACCCAGGAGGTGGAGGTTACAGTGAGCTGAAATCACACTGCTACACTCCAGCCTGGGTGACAGAGTGAGACTCATCTCAAAAAAAAAAAAAAAAATGCAATTAAAAGAAATGCATATACTTCCGCTTCCTCCTTCTTTGCTTTAAATTCTCATATTCCCCGGGAACAATTCTTAATTTTTTTCCTCACCGTTTTTTCCCTCAATTTTTGTATGATTGTATTCCTACCAAAAAATTCACTAACACTGGTAAATTTAAATTCCAGAACTCTGTGAACAAATGCTTACTAGATAATTCTCTCAACACAAACTCAACAAATGCACAAATAAACTTAATATGTTTTGTGCAAAATGTCCTCCTTAGCCTAGACATTGAGATTAACATTATTTGCTAAAAAATTGAAAAACTACTTGAGTCCTCCATCAAACAAAATCCAACTCCCATTTATTCCATATCTTAGCACCTCTTATCTATTTCCATCTTCATCTTTTTATAGGACTCTTGCATTGGTTTCTTATGTTTTTCCATTGTCTCCATAACTTGCATTTTCTATAGTGATATTCATTAGTATAAAAATTTTAAAAATCCATCCTTTAAAAATCTGAATAAAAATACATTGAACTTTATTATTTAGTTCCAAATTTAAGTGGCAACATCATCATTTATCCATATAATAACGTTCTAAAAAATAATATGCATTTCAGAAAACTGAGGTGCGAGGATTGCTAAAGCCCAGGATTTTGAAGTTCAAGGCCAGTCTGGGCAACATAGCAAAACCGTTTCTCTATGCAAAACAACAAGTCAGATTTGGTGGCTTAAGTTTGTAGTCCCAGCACCATAGGAGGCCGAGGTGGGCTAATCACTTAAGGTCAGGAGTTCTAGACCAGCCTGGCCAACATAGTGAAACCATATCTCTACTAAAAATACAAAAATTAGCCGGGTATGGTGGTGCCTGCCTGTAGTCCCAACTACTTGGGGGTGCTGAGGCAGGAGAATCGCTTGAACTTGGGAGGCGGAGGTTGCAGTGAGTGGATATCACACCATTGCACTCAACAGTGCATTTGGAATTGCTGTTCCTAATTCTGCCATTTTTTTAACTCTTAAATTTATTTACACATGCTATATCCTCTATCCTCTGCCTGCTCAGACTTCTAGACCAAAGATCTCTTGCTCCTCAGTTGTTCTTTGTTAAGCAAAATTCTTCTTTGCCCTAGTATATTTTATCTTGTTCAAAACAATCTTATATTGTTTGCATTGTTTACATTTATTTATCTTTTATTCCTATAATTGGAGTATAAGTCTCTTGAGTGGATAGACTGTGTCTTATCTGTATTTTTAATCTTAGTAGAATGGTGCAAAATTTGTACTTAATAAATACATTCATGCACATTGATGAACTAATGAATAAGTGAAACAATCTAAAATTCTTTCTATAGCAAAATGGATAAATTGCTATGATTTTTTATTCAGCAATAAAAATAAATTAATCACAGAAATATGATTTTAAGCAAAAATTTCAGACATATAAAAATATATAATTCCATCTATATTGCTAGGATAAAAAAAAATGCCTTCTACCCTGTAATGTTCAATGATTGGAACCTGCAAATTAAACTGATAAAAAATAGATTAATTTTTTAAAATGTTTATTTGTATGTATTTGGAGCTACCAAAGAAATAGCTAGCTGACCAAGTGGCTAAACTTAGAGGTTTATACACCTAATATGGTAGGGAAAGGGAGGAGGAGAAAAGGTTTCTATGGAAATAATAAATAGGTTTCTTTAGCAAAGATAAATAGATTTTTAGAACAAACTGGAAATAAAAAACTTTGTTTATGCAGCTGTCAGTGGTCTTTCCCTCTTATTTATGGCCATGAAATCATCCCAGAGAGGAAATTTATGGTAGCCAGATTTCACAATGCTTGCTTCTTTAAGTCAGATAAGAAAAGCTCTAAGAAAGATTATTCTGGCATTTGTTAAATTTTCGAGTGTATTTTGCTTAAAATAAACTTTGTGCCAACCCTGGGGTGCCAAAATGGCTCTCCACAATATGAAGTTAAAAAAAAAAAACAACAAGAAAACAGGTACATTTATAATGTTAGCAGTTAGGATATGGGTTGTTTTTGGCAGAGCTGGAAGTGATTCAGAAGGGCTATGAGAGCACTTTTGTAACGGTGGTATTCTATTTCTTGCTCTGGGTAGCAGTTGTTTACTTAAATGTATTGAGGTTGAGGGAATTTTCTGAGTGATATGTGCATGGTTTCTGTAATTTTCTTTCTGTATATTTTACCCAAAAACTTTATTATAGAAGAATGAAAGAATACATGAATAAATTTAATTTGATATTGAATAGAAATTGAGTTCAATATGTGTACTAGTAGGTAGCGGAGAAACCATACAAGTGTGTAATCAGGACCAATGTGACTATCTTTACAATTAATCAAGTAAAGATTATGAATACCTTATTTTTGAAATTGTGTAACTGAAGGAGAAATATTGACCTCCTACCTCTGAGATATCTTTGAGGCTCAGACTTATACAATTAATGATCTACTTAGCTCTGGACGTGGATGCCACAAACGACCTTAAAACTGTTTCCCAAACTGCACTCATGATTTCTTCTTCCTACTGGCCAGTCCAGTGGCATCACTTGTGTTTTCTGACTTGGTAAACATCATCAATAATCTTCCAGTTTCCCAAGTCAGGACGCTGGAAGCTAAAATAGAGTCATCCAAGCAATCAATACATTCTGTTTATCATCTTTGCATATATTTCTTACGTGTGTCTATTTCTTTCCGTCTTCACTGTCTTGTTCATGTCGGGACCATCACATCTTTCACCTGCATTGCTATAGTATCCACCAGTTTGTTTTACTAGCACTGGTATTATCTTTACTGTCATTTAGTTCTATAAGGTAGGCAGAATGATCTTTCTAACTACCTCCAGGGAACAAAACTAAGGTGTGTTTTAAGAATGCATTGCCCCAAGGTGAGTTTTGTGAGAATAAAACAAAGAGTGTCTTTAAAAATGGGAAGTATAGGTATCACATTTCTTACATGCCACAAGCTTAGGATAGCATTCTATTTATATACATAAACAGTCTATCTTAGAGTTAGCATTCAGGAAAAGAGATTGTTTCCCTAGTAATACATATTAACACATAAATTCAAAGTTAATAATAAAGCCACCCATTTTGAGGTGAAATAATCCTATTTGGCTGTTCTGTATTGCAAAGGCTAAAAATTACCAAATAATGTCCACAAATTAAATGCAGTAAATTGTACCTCAAATATTTTGATGAAAATATATTCGAAGCATAGATATAATATACAACCTCCCAGAAATTTTAACCTGACAATGGCTTAAATATAAAATTTAAGTGTCAACATGAAAAACTATGAGGAGTTATATCATTTTTGAAAACTCTTTTAGGTGATGCATGAGCAAAAATGCTTGATAACTAATAGATTATATGCAACAATAAAAACCACCCCTAATGAAAGAAGGTTTCACTATAAACATCATGAGTAATATGACAATTGTCTTAAATTCTGAAGTAAGGAAGACATAACTTATAATTCCCTCAAAGTAGTAAATGTCTTACATCACAGTTATATATGAAGTTTGGCCCTTTTGGAATTTCAATGTATTGTACAACACTTAGTCAGAAAAGAAGTTCCAAGGATTATGACTTTGGTATAAAAATAAAAGTTTTAATTTACTCTATGAGAAAATCCATGTTTATAGCAATGTCTGTTGAAGCTTTCTCTCAATTTTTGCAAGCCAAATTCTCTCTCACAGCATGATAATGAAATTTCATCAGAGCAACAAATAAAAACTTGAGCTCCAAGAATATAATATACTATAGTGGTATAAAGAGTATTTGTAGGTAGTATTGAAATGCTTCTGCTGTGCTGAAAACTAAATAATGCAGAATACAGCTAAAAATGTAATGAATAAAATGTGATAACATTTTGATGTCTTAAATTGAGATTTTTCAATAGTTATTTTTAAGGCAAATTTTGATAGCAATGGAAATCTTGCCTACTGTCTACAAATAAAGTGTGTCTAAATGAATTATTATTAATCATTTATTGAAGTATTTCAGAGAGATTAAGATATTTTGATTACATGTTTTAAATCCACATTTATACAAATGTATAATATAAATATGTTCTAATTAAGAGTTTTAAAGTTTTTCTAAAATATTATTAGAGAAAATGTATGTAAGTTTTTATTGCTGATAAGCTTTTTAAAATATTTATTACCAACAATTCTTGATCACTTAATTTCTATTTTAAGGCTTACAATTTTTACAGTTATTTATTTTCAGACTCATTATTTTACATTATCTGAATGTAAAATCTCAAAATATCAAATAAGTAATTTCTGTGGCAGCATGTTTAACATCTCTTGAAAACTATAAGCCAAAAATATTTAGTAAATCCTGAGATTTACTAAATAACAAATGGCATTCCAAAATTTTTACAAATGTAACTCATTTTCTATTATTTCCCCCCAAAACAAATCGCAAACAAGCAGTCTTATTAAAGCAAAAAACTTTACCATTAGTCTTGATGCCCAACAGAAAATGTACCCAACAGTCCTTCACAAAAAGTTATTTCATTAAGAGCCATCAAGATCAAGCTATTCAAAGAAGAGAATCTGCATCTCTAAAATAGTAAAAACAAAAAAATAAATAAAATCTTAAAATAGAAGACATCGAGTCATATATTCTTATAGGATATATCAGAATGAAATAAGTCTGTGCATTACTTAAACAGAATAGGCGGCCAGCAGATTTTTGAAATTATATGCCAACTAGTAGATGGAGTGAATTTCCAGAAATAGAGAGAGAAAGAAAAACAGATTTTCAGATTTTCCTAAATATAAGGAAATTGTTAAGGAAAGATGCTCCCACCTTGTTGTATTCTATGAGGCTATATGGGGAAATTTAAGAAAATATTTTGTTGAAACTCCTAATTGGGTGAGTCCTAGTACTTGTGGTCAATATTATGAGCACAGCCCATATTATTTCCATATGGAATTAATGACTTGAGAATCTTAGTTCACCAGCAACTTAGGTATCAAGATCCAACATTAATGAGAGCGAGTTTAAGAATTTACTAGTAGTAATGAGGAAAGCTCCCCAGTTAATTCAACTCAGTCAAAAATATGTTTTCCTGCTATTCTGATAACAATAATGCCTTGGGCTGTTATATGACAAATAAATTCAGTGACAATATTGATGAGTGGGATTGATAGAGCCATATGTCTCTCCAATACATAGCTAGAAGCAAGCATCTCAGATCCTCTGGATGATATTCTAAACACCCATGGGACTGTCAGAACTCTTACCACAAGGCGATGAGCCCAAGACATACCTGATGTTAGACACCCGAAGAAGGGAGAAATTCCTCTCAAATACTGTAGAACTTTATATTGCTTTTCTAGGAGAATAGAATGAGCAAATCTACACACATGCCACTGAGATGATAAAATAAATTGATACGTAAAGTAATGCTAACTGCTCAAATTTTTCCACCATAAATGAATTCTCAGAAAGAAGAGGACATAGGTCCCTAATGATGAAGAGACAAAGACAAAAATTGAGTTCCGACTCATAAAAACATTCTACAAAGACTTGAGTTATTTATCCAGACATTTAAAAACAGATAAAAACCTGACTTAAATATTTAAAAATTTTAAAACTTTAAATATTTTAAAAATAATATTAAACTAGTATTAAAATTAAATATTTTTAAGTTTGGTATGTTTGTTTGGTTTTACTTGTATTTGGTTGTTTTATGATAGTAATTTCCATCAGTCTATCTGAAACTTTTTCTCAAACATTTAGTAAATTATACATAGTACACTAAGCACTGGGGCTAAGGGAGGATATGTAAATATATTTTATTAATATATAGAGCAATTGACTATTAAGAAATTAATTTCTTATAAATAAATTAATTTATCAAAACTTTGAATACTGTCTATTATGGACTCTGGAGATTCAGAGGTAAACAAGGCAGATGAGGTTCCTGATCTATCAAGTGTACATTATAATGAGGGAAACAGAAAACAAACAGGTAAACACATTTTTTAACAAGACACAAAGATTGTGGTACGTGATGAGAGAAAGAAACAAGGATACACGACAAAGTCTGTGTGCTTGTTTACAGAGGCAACAAATATGAGGCGAGGATTGTTGATCTGAGAAATGAGCATTCCATTCCACAGTCTAACCCGGGAAAATAAAATCCTGAAGGTATTCAGTGTATACGACCCCAGAATATTCCACCCTAATGATTATTTTGTGCTGACTAATTTTTTTTTAAGCAGAGACAGGAAAAATTATTCTTGTAGAAAGGAGCTGTTCTCCTCTCTACCAGGAAGGGCAGGATAATTCCTAATCACTAGAGACAACTCTAGATGCTGGCACCAGAGGAAAGTCAAATCCCTTAAACTTGCTAATATTGCAACAATGTGTAATACAAGGGTCTTGAAACAGCTGCTTGTTCAAGCATTAGAAAGTCTGAGTGTCTTTACATTACAGAAATGTGCTGACTGATAATCACAACCAGAAGAGCCATATCTGGGAAGTTCAGAGGGTGGTGGTGGGCACTGGAGTGGGAGCTGTCAGAAATGTGTAGGAGCCTAATAGTATCAAAGCAGATCTCTTGATAGGATTGGGATTTAACAGAACTGCTGTTTGCCTTATTCACAAGCCACTCTTTGCAAATGCCCTTTTGTGAGTTTGCATATGAATGAAAAAAAGGAATAACACAGTGATAACATACTGGGCAAAAGCAAATATCTAATTTTCCTTTGTAAAAAACACATTCAAAATCTATGGTTTTTATTTTAACTTGTGCTTCACATTTGAGGAAAAAAGAAAAACCTTACATTTGCTGATGAGGAGAAAATAAAGTTGAATGGCAGAATTTTCATGGAAAATAAAAGCACAAAATCTATAAAACCTGCAGCTCTTACTTCCATTTGACATTTGCCAAAACAAATAGAATAGAAGTGAAAATAAGTGTGCACTATATATTTTGTGACATACAAGTACTTTTTTGGCTTTCTCCTTGCAGCCTAATCAATTAGTCTGGAATGTTCTCTTTGCTCTTGGCTTTCCCTTTTTTGACTAAATCTTGGTTTACCTTGCCCCCAATCTAAAGTAAGACCCTCCCTGCACCCCATCACCTATTTTTTTTTTTTTACCTATCCTATGTTTTCTATTTCCTATACTGCTTTACGCTTGTCTGTTCCAGAAGCATTTATTCTGTTTTAGAAACTGTGCTTGCCTAAAATGAAGCTGTGAGATCCATGAAAACAGAACTTGTATCTTTTTTGACCAGTATTGTGTCCTAAGTGCCTGGACACTTGGAAAGAGGGCCTTTATAACCAATAGACAGCTATTAAGTCTCTGACCAAAAGGTCACTAGGCAAGTCATAGTTTTCCTTTATTCCTTCCTTCCTCCCCACCCCATCCCTCTCTTTCTTTTGGCCCAAGTCATGTGATAAGCATCTCATATAATTATTTATTCAAAACAGTATTGCTATTATAAAGGGAAAGAACACACTTCTGAATTCAAGTTGTGAAACACAGGAGACTAAGAGTTTTAAACAATAAATTATCCAATATTTCAATACATCACTGAGCCTTAATTCTAATAATTCACAAATGACTTCCTTTTGCTCTATAATAACAAGTTTTGTCTGTACTCTTTGTTTTTGAGTGTTATTTTCCTTAGAGTACAGTTAAAAGGAGCTTTTCTCTTTCTCCTTTTGTTTAACTCTCAATAAATCTAGTGATTCAGAAGAAGGAAGGTTGCCTGAGCTCAATTTTATCACCCCTTAGATAAAGCAAGGCTGAGTTACTAAAGAGCACATCTCCTCTCACCTGTTGCTTTGTTCATTAGGAAAGACAGAGTCCTCAATTTAAACATCAGGATTAGAGAAAAGTGCCTTATATATTAATCAGAAAATTTTACAAACAGTACACAGTGACCTTATTTACCACATTTCCATCTCCTTTTTTTTTTTGAGACAGGGTCTCACTCCGTCACCCAGGCTGGAGTGCTGTGGCACCATCACAGCTCACTGCAGCATCCACCTCCAGGGTTCAAGGAATCCTCACACTGTGACCTCACACATGAGCCACTGTGCCTGGCTTCCATCTCCATTTTAAATATAAAAAATGTCAAAATAAGCCTTTCAAGGCATCACATAAAAATCCATACTCCTTTACTCTTCCTGCGAAAGGAAGCAGGTGGGAAAACTATGAAGTTAAGGAAACCCAAATGTTCAGAATCTTAGAAGTTTAAACAAGGATGTTTCCTAAGAGAAGCATCTTTCAAAATAGTTCTTGAAAGACACTCTTTAAAGAAAAAAAAAAAGTGTTTATGGACAAAGATATTTGGGAAACACTATGCATTATATCCCTTGCTTAGATTAATGATACACAGACATAGGTTAAACTCTAAAAATACTACAAAAGGAATGTATTTGATTTTGGTGACAGAATAGTTTGTTGTGGCTTTTATCTCATTTTTTAATTTACTGCTGTGTCTGCTTCATATCATTCAGGCAAGTAGCCAGATCTTTTCTCATTTCTTATTTCTTAGTTTCTTGGCTCAAAGCAGAAGATGCTTCGTATGATCACTTGCTCTGTGTATTTCTCTCTTTATGAAAGCATAAGGTCATTGAAATAAGGATGGTAAGTGTCCTAAAGGGAAAAGAAAGAGTTTGGAACAGATATAAATGAGACATTTTCTAGACTGAGAATCAGACCTGAAATCAGCTGGTGTTGCTTTTAATAGGAACACACACCTCACTTGCTGACTTTATCCTCGACAGATGACAAATTCCAGAGAGTAGAGGCTGCATGCGGGCAGCCCAGGTCCCAGGGCTTTAAACATTAGAAAAATGAAAAGTCATGTGGCCTAAGGTTGACACTAAAGCCATGGGGCAGCCTGCCACTGGGGGCCTTGTGAGCTGAGACAGTGAAGACAGCAGCAGTTGGCACGACAATCCGACGGACTGTCTATGAGCAATACTCCTAGCACCCATCTCAGCCTCTGGTGTTCTTATGCAACCTGAGTTGTTTATAAGCAAGCAGTAGTGAAACACTAATAATGGCATTTCCTGCTAAACTAGCATGACGTGTAGCTCCAAACTGAATTGGGTTGATATTTAAAATAATTATAATATAATCCTTCTTTTACAGTGACTTTATGAAATAAGATTCAGAACTGTAACAGTTTCCATCTGAATCATCTTCTTAAGTAACACAGTTAATTTATGTAGCTCTTGACATATTTAAGGGATCCATATATACTAAAAAAAAAAAAAAAATCTTATGCAACTGCTATTCCATGAAATATATCTGGGTATTGCAGCTGTGTAGTGTCCCTTTGAAAGGACTTCCTCGGTTAGAAGTACGTGTTGCCACAGTGAAGCAGTCCTTTCTACTACTACCCCAAAAGACAGATACTCATATCCCTATTAAATACCCAAAAGGAAAGACCCGGCACAATGTTATTCCTGAAGCATCATTTATTTTTCAGATACTCTGGTATCTGGGAAAGCTGTCCCACTTCTGCCACTAACCTGACTGTGTATGACTTTGTGAGACCGGAAAGGGAGGCTCTTTGCTTTGCTGTGCCCTTAAAAGGGGAACAATTTTGGTGGCTAAGGTTGAAACATTCTGAGTTAGATGACACCAATTAAAATATACCCCAATTTACAGGTAACACCACCAACTCTGGGCTAGACTTCTAGATTCAAATCCTAGCTTTGTTCCTTAACTGGTGTGAGCAAGTTATATAAGTGTCTTTATCCCCAGAATGAGGATAACAGTAATAACTCTTTCATAGGATTATTATGGATTAATAAAATTGAAATACGTGACATTTTCATAAAAGTACTTGATACATATTAATCATTATTATATAATTTAATTAACAAGAATATATAAATTGCTTCATTTTTAAGATTTACATTTTCTTTCTGTGTCATTATATTTATTTCAAACTACTTTAGGGCAAAAATGAAAATGCCCAGAAATTTCTTCTATTACACTTGTATAAAACAAGTATAAATCCATATATGTTTTTAGATATATATTCAGTACTCTAGATAAAAGTGGACAATCAGAAAAAAAATTTGTTTATAAATGCAAATGCATAGATGGGTCTTTCTATGAGTAGTATTTAAACTTAAGTCAGTTGATATTAAATCAAAGTTAGAAAAGTTTCTGAAATACAGTCCAGTACAATTCCAGCGGAAATCTCATTTTTTTAAAGTAAGGAATCAGATATTCTGAAAACTAATACTTTACAGTACTATCATAGTGTATTATCACAAAGAAATTTAGTCCAGGTGTTGCAGTAATTGTGATACATGGGAAAAGTTCATAGCTCACTGACTGTCAAATGCGAATTTCCACACAGGAAGTGATTTAAGTATATTACATTGTAGAGTAAGAGAGTGAAAGCTTTAAATTGCGCTTGCATTGGTTATCTACTGTGTCTATTTTAAGTGCCTTTTATAGCTTCCTGGATATTCCTGTAAAACAATCTTTTTATGAAGCAAAATATTCAATACTCTAAAGTCAGTATACTTGCTAAGATACTATAAAATATCATAATAAAAATAAGAGTTAACCAATTTGAAGATGGTTAAATTATTGTGCCAAAACTTTAATATTAGATAACGTAGGTGATCCAGACTTGGAAAATATCTCAATTTACAAGTTACTTTTGTTTTCAGTAAAATTTTCTTTTGACCATGTTTCCTGAGATTAAAAATGAGTAAATAAATGAAAATATTTAAGTAAAATTTACTGTTTAAATTTTCTTCCTATTAAGAGGTGACTATAGAAAACATTTTTCTAAACTTTTAAAGACATATCTTCAAAGCAGAAAATTAATTTGTTTCTGAAGTTGAATACAAAACAATTGATATCTTATTAAATAAATTTTTTTAAGTCAATTATATTTTCTTGCATTCATAAACTAAAATAAAAGTAACATATAACACAATATGCCAAAAGTCACTGGAGATGTTCCAAATTTTTACCTATAAGGACAAGGGGACAAAAAAAGTATAATAAGTATCTTTGGATATTTTATCCTGTTTTTCTGATATGTGTTATATATTCAAATTTGGGGAAAAAACTATATATAAGTATAGATTTCAGGTGCTTTATGGCATATTCTACCCTAAATTTGTTGACAAAAAATTAATGAAATTCAAATTTGGATAATGTCCTATATGGTGTTTAAAGAATTACTGAAAATAAGGTATCATTAGTACTGAGGGCTCATTAATACCTAATGAGATAGTACAGGGTGACTGAGGGATAGTAAATACCTGCAATATTTTCTTAAATACATCTATTTCAGGGTGTTTCTCTTAGAGAAGCTTATAGTAATTGCGCTATCTTAGTCCATTTTGCAGATTGAATATCAGCAACTGGGCAATTTACAAAGAAAAAAGACATTTCTTACAGAACTGGAGTCTGGGAAGTTCAAGGTTAAGGGGCATACACCTGGTGAGGGCCTTCTTGCTGCATCATTTCAGGGTAGAAGGTAGGAGGTCAAGAGAGCATGCAGAGAGATGGGAAGGGACCTGAACTCATCCTTTATCGGGAGTGCACTCCCTCCGTAACTAACCCACTCCTGTGATAATGACATTAATCCATTCATGAGGGCAGAGCCCTCATGACCTAATAGTGTCTTAAAGCTTCCATGTCTCAACACTGTTGCATTGGAAATTAAGCTTCCAACACATGAAGTTTCAGGAAACACATTCAAACCGCAGCATACACTCTCATTTATAAGCTTTAACAAAAATGTATTCTACCCATTTCTGCAAGATTTACTATAAAAATCGTTTGTTTAATATTTGCTATTCTTCATAACTTTGTAACAGAATAAAAATGAAATTGGAAATATATATGCTATCTCCATAAATATAGATAACCTACATTCTCATTCCTTCTGGTTTTGACTGTTTTTCTCATTCACGATTTGCATCTTTTAACCTTTAAATTCTCATAGCACTCAATTCAATTCAGAGAAGGACAGTATTTTTTTAGATGGAGTTTCAGTCTTGTTGCCCAGGCTGGAGTGCAATGCCATGATCTCGGCTCACTACACCTCTTCCTCCTGGGTTCAAGTGATTCTTCTGCCTCAGCCTCCTGAGTAGCTGGGATTAAAGGTGCCGACCACCGCATCCAGCTAATTTTTTGTATTTTTAGTTTCACTATGTTGGCCAATCTGGTCTTGAACTCCTGACCTCAGGCAATCCATCTGCCTCGGCCTCCCAAAGTGCTGGGATTACAGGCAAGAGCCACTGCACCCAGCACAGTATTTTTTTTTTTTTTTTAAGATTGTGGTTAAATACATACAACATAAAATTTGCTATTCTAGCCATTTTTAAGTACATAATTCTCTGCCATTAAGTACAGTTGCATTATTGTATAATAAAACTATCATCACTATCCAAATGCAGACATTTTGCATCTTCCTCAGCTGAAACTCTGTACCCATTAAACACTAACTCCATATTCCCCTCTCTCTTCAGTCCCTAACAAACACCATTCCACTTTCATTGTCTCTGAATTTGACTACTCTCGTGCATCAAATAAGTGGGATCATACAATATTTGCATTTTTTGACTGGCTTATCTCTTGTAGCTTAATATGTTCAAGGTTTATCCACATTGTAGCATATGTCAGAATTTCTTTCATTTTTAAGGCCAAATACTATGCCATCACTATTATGTGGTGTGTGCGTGTGTGTATACACTACATTCTGCTTATCCATTCTTCAGTCTATGGGCACTCCTGTTGCTTCAACCTTTTGGCTATTATGAATACTTTTATTAAAATAGCTGTATAGATATCTGAAAATGTAATATTTCAATTATTTTGGCTATAGACTCAGAGTCAAATTTTTCAATCACACAGTAATTCTACATTTAATATTTTGAGGAAGCATCATATGTTTTTCATAGGCCTGTAACATTTTACATTCATACCAGCAATGTACAAGAGTCTCAACTTGTGCCTCAGTCCATTCAAGCAACTGTAACAAAATACCGTAGACTGGGTGGCTCTTTCAAATAGCAAAATGTATTTCTTATGGTTCTAGAGGCTAGGAAGTCTAACACTAAAGGGGTCAGCAGATGTGGTACTTGGTGAAAGCCCATTTCCCAGACAGCCATCTTTTCACTACAATCTCACATGGCAGAAGAGACAAGGGATCCCTCTGGGAACTCCTTCTTAAGGGAACTAATGCCATTCATGAGGTTCTGCCCTCATGACCTAATCACCTTCCAAGGGCCCCACTTCCAAATACCATCACCTTTGGGGTGAGAATTTCAACATATAAATGTTGGAAGGAGACAAATATTCAAAGCCTAGCAACTTTTTATTTTCTGTTTTTTTATTATTATTAAGAACCATCCAAATGGTTGTGAAGTGTTATTTCATTAAGGTTAGTATCAGTATTCCTAATAGGTAAGAATGTGACCTCTGAGCGAGTGCCTGGTGTGGAAATTCAGCTCTTATGTGCACCTTTGCTGTTTCTCACTTTTGTATAAAATCAGGAAAGCGCCTGCTTTTTAGCATTATTGTAGAAAGAAATATATTAATATCTGTAAATTACTCAAAACAGCGCATGGCACAGAATAAGTACTATACAGAGGTTAGCTCTTTTTATCATCACACTTTTTTTCTTTAAGCCTTCTCTTTTATTCTTTAAATGTTCATCTGGATTTTTATGGTCTCAACTTTTGCTAATTCTTGTATTTATCTATTTTAGGACTTCTTGAATCTCTTGTATAATGGTCCTGGCTGTTTGCTGGTTGTTTCAAACTATTCTAATTTTCCTTACAGTATCATCATTTTTCCTTATTTTTATCCCTGAAACTCCTAAGTAGAATGTTTTCCTTCAGAGCACACAAGCTATCATCAGACAGCTGTTTTCTTGTTTTCTAACATTTTGTTCTGCTGCTGCTACCATTTTCTTGTTTCTTTACAACTACATAAAAATTATCTGCTTTAGCCGCCCTCTCCCCCAATTTTTTTTTTTTTTTTTTTTTTTTTTTTTTTTTT